>NC_048224.1:27133128-27133703 GCF_002007445.2 Ailuropoda melanoleuca
GGGAGACGCCAGCCACACTGAACTGGCTCTTGGTGCTTGCTGGGCATGCGGGGCTACCAACGTAGATAAATACCAACTCTGTTGTCAGGGAGCTTAATGTGATTTCGGCACTTGGATACGAATAATTACAGTGAGAAGTGGCAGCTCAGTGCTCTCAGAGCAGTACAGAGGCTGTGGTGTGGGAACAACACGGGGGGGGGGAAGTGCTACTCTGGCTGGAGGAGACAGATCAAGCAGATGTTTTCCATAGGCACTAGATTTTGATGGACTTTTTTTTTTTTAAGATTTCTTATTTATTTAATTGAGAGCGAGAGAGAGAGAGAGAGAAAAAGAGCAGGAACAGGGGAAGAGGAAGAAGCAGACTCCCCGCCAAGCGGGGAGCCTGATGTGGGACTCAATCCAGGGACTTCGGGATCATGACCTGAGCTGAAGGCAGACGCTTAACCGACTGAGCCACCCAGGTGCCCTTGAAGGAAGCTTGTAAAGAGGGGTCAGGATTTCAGTAGGGTGCAGCGTGACTATGGGCATGTAGGTGTGCAAGCACAGGTGGTGTGGAGGAAACAGGCAATAGTCCC
>NC_048224.1:27134598-27181515 GCF_002007445.2 Ailuropoda melanoleuca
TTTTTTTTAACATATTAACAAAGCTCCTTTCAGTGTGTATTTGGTGTGCTTCTCATTTACAGCGATGGGTCAGTTTAATCAGATTGCTGACCTACCACCGTAGATGGAAAAAGAGAATCAATGTTTGGAGAGAAAGGAAGAGCGTCAGATAGTTAGGGGAAGGGAAAAATAGTTGAGTCTTTGTACAGGTGGGTGACAAAAAGGTGGAAGAGACTAGATCACAGAAAGGAAGGCTTGAAGGTACAAGAAAAACTTCCACTATTCCCACGGGCTAATCCTGTCCTCTCCCAGCTGTCAAGTTCCAGTCCCCAGCCTCCCTTGACTTTTTCCTATCTAAGGTGAGAACTGGTAATGGGAGACGCCAGCCACACTGAACTGGCTCTTGGTGCTTGCTGGGCATGCGGGGCTACCAACGTAGATAAATACCAACTCTGTTGTCAGGGAGCTTAATGTGATTTCGGCACTTGGATACGAATAATTACAGTGAGAAGTGGCAGCTCAGTGCTCTCAGAGCAGTACAGAGGCTGTGGTGTGGGAACAACACGGGGCGGGGGGGAAGTGCTACTCTGGCTGGAGGAGACAGATCAAGCAGATGTTTTCCGTAGGCACTAGATTTTGATGGACGTTTTTTTTTTTTTAAGATTTCTTATTTATTTAATTGAGAGGGAGAGAGAGAGAGAAAAAAAGAGCAGGAACAGGGGAAGAGGAAGAAGCAGACTCCCCGCCAAGCGGGGAGCCTGATGTGGGACTCAATCCAGGGACTTCGGGATCATGACCTGAGCTGAAGGCAGACGCTTAACCGACTGAGCCACCCAGGTGCCCTTGAAGGAAGCTTGTAAAGAGGGGTCAGGATTTCAGTAGGGTGCAGCGTGACTATGGGCATGTAGGTGTGCAAGCACAGGTGGTGTGGAGGAAACAGGCAATAGTCCCGTGGTTTGGCTCTCTGTTGTGAAGTGTCCTGTGGGAGGTACACTTAATTCAGCTGTGGGTGGGGCCCAGATCGGGCCATGGCCTAGTTCGGCAGTCTAGGGAGGAGGGGGTGAGGGACGGTCTGAAATAAAAATCGTGGAGTTTTGCAGAGAGAGGTGTCCTGTCTTGCATGTGCGATGTATTTTCACTCACTTGTGAATGCAAACTGATTCCTCTTCTACCTGGATGCAGTTACAGGATAGAGAATCGTACATTGCCCTCCTAGTTGGAGCCAAATATGGGATTAGCCAAATTATCAGTAGCAAGCTCAACATCATGTCCACATTGGCAGAGTTCGCAAACATCAGCCGTGTAGAACTGACAGAAGAGTCCGAGAAAGTGAGCATGGTCAAAGTGTATCTTCAGGATGTCAAGGTAATGCATGGGGAAGAGGTTTTTTTTTAATAATAATTTTTTATTATGTTATGTTAGTCACCATGCAGTACATCCTTAGTTTTTGACGTAATGTTCCAGGATTCACTGTTTGCGTACAACACCCAGTGCACCATGCAATACGTGCCCTCCTTAATACCCATCACTGGCCTATCCCAATCCCCCACCCTCTCCCCTCTGAAGCCCTCAGTTTCTTTCCCAGAGTCCATAGTCTCTCGTGGTTCATTCCCCCTTCTGTTTACCGCCCCCCATTCTTCCCTTCCTTCTCCTAAGGGAAGAGATTTTGAATCCAACTTTTGGAATTTGGGGCTCAATTATCCTAGGGTAGTTTATGAGAATATGGGTATGAACAAAATCTAATAGCCAGCATTTGCTGAAGAGGATAAATCATTCATCCTGTATCATCAAAAGGAAAGTAATGAACAGGGTTAATTTTCCTGGGAAGGTCCTAAAAGGGTTTGGGTTTTATTATGTTTTATTTTGTTTGTTCATTTGTTTTTTGTTTTTGTTTTTGGTGTAAACTGAGCTTGGAATATATACTTTCCTGATGGGTTTAGAAACTTAGATGGGAGCACCAGATGATTTTAACACATGTATGGGACCAGAATGGCTGCCCGAGAGTTCTGAGTGGCAGCAGTGAGAATGGGTAAATGATACAGAGTACTTCCTGAGCCTCTCTGCAAGGTCCTGCATTGCCCCTCCTTTGCTTTAATTCTGACATGCCCAAGGATGCATTATTAGTTATTGCGGGTTTTTTTTAATCACCCTCTTCTTCCTTCTCCATTTGCTCTCCCATTTCTTTTTCCAGGTCAGGTGTTGAAGGGGCCCCACTACATGAATGAGCAGGGTGGGGTGGGGTGGTTGGGATGGGGAGGCTGGACTAGAGGGTGAAGAGGCAGGACACATTGTAGAGATTCAAGGGGAGGAACCCTCTGTGAGTGTGTGTGTGTGAGTGCATGCATGTGTGGTTGTGTGTATGTGTGCACGTGTGCATGTATGCTTGTTTCGAGTCTTGCAGGTGAGAATAGGAGACACCAGGAGGCCTGCCTGTGGGCCATGGCTGGACTAACATGGAATCTCTCATTGGCCCCACGTGGCCTTGTTGTCAGTCTTCAGTCTGTCCCTTAGCCCTTTATGTAAGAGCTCTCTTTACCTTCAAAGGTTCTGACATTGCTGCTGGAATCCAACAGTGCAAAAGACCTGGCCTGCCTGATTGCTGGGTACTACCGGCTGTTTGTCGACCCAGATACCTCCATTTTCCTCTGGCCGGGAAACAAACAACAGGTGCACCGGGTGTCTGCTGAAGAAGGTGAGGTGCTGAGGCTGGCTCCTATAAGGACAGGCCCTTTGCACAGCCTAAAGAGAGGGAGTGAGTTGAGTTGAGCTGAGACTCCCGCCCAAGTGGATGAGAGCTATTTTTCCATTTGTTTCCTTGTAAACAGTTGATCTTTCTAAAAATCCTAACTAGAGAGGCTTTCTTTGTATCTGAGAGTCCCCTAAAGCCATGAAATGCTGTTGAACACCTCTGATTCCCTGTAGTATTTCCTAAATCATCTCTAAGATACACTGTATTTTATCTTTATTTTAGCAAAAAAAAGATGTCATTCATTTATTCAGAAAGTACAGATGACCTAGCATTTTATTCCATGTCCCACAGAATGCTCTGTTGCATTCTCTTGAATTATCATAGAAATTCTCAACCTTACGTGTTTAGAAGAAAGTGGGTACCGGAGATAGAAGGAAATCGAAATCGTATATAAGGAATGAAGTAATGGAGGCCAGATGAAATGAACGGTCTCCCGGGCCAGCTCCCAGTTTCAGTCAGGCTGTGGCTTCAGCACTGTTGCTGCAGCATTTTCCCACTGGCTTGCTGATAAATGTTGGAACACTCCCACTACGGCTAATTTCAAGCTATCAACGTGATGTCATTGAACGTGGAGATGGGAAGAGATGCTCAGTAGCACAACATTATATAGCCTTTCCTCCATTTGGGTCAAATAGGCATAAATAATATCAAGAGATTAGATGATAGTAAAATAAAGTAAAATAATTAGGAAGCAATGAGTTTTGGGTACTTGTCTTGGTTTTAACACGGTTTATGAACAAGGGATGACATCTTAGAGTCTAATCAGACAATGCCGAGTAGGAGCAGTTGTAGGTCTGGTGGTGGGAGGGGCTGCTTCTGCTGCGGCAGGAGGCAGTGGGACGGAAGGAACTCTGAGGGGGCAGGGCAGTGTTTGAAGTAATCTTGAAGTTAACCAGGCAAAGAAGAGAAGAGAGATCATTTGAAGCAGAGGGGACAACATGGAGGCATGACACAAAGGGCAAGGTCATGATCTGTGAGAAACTCTCTGTGGTAGCTGGAGCATGTGAAACCTGCAGGGGATGACCAGGCTGCTGAGAAGGGGGTGGGGGAGCACACTGTGAGAGGGTGACCAGGCTCCTGAGGAGAGGTGGGGCTGCACCGTGAGGTGGTGACCAGGCTACTGAGGAGGGTTGGGGCTGCACTGTGAGGGGGTGACTGGGCTGCTGAGGAGGATTTGGGGCCGTACTGTGAGGGGGTGACCAAGCTGCTGAGGAGGGGTGGGGCTGCACTGTGAGAGGCCTTAACTCCCGTGGGAGAACTTCCCTGTAGGCAGAGGAAGCCATCAGGGGGTTTAAGTAGAGTATGATGTGATCAGAGAGAAGTTTTTAGAAATATCACACTGGAGGCTATGGTAGAAAACAAATTGGAGACCTGGCTCAATGCCCTCAACCTTCCTGCCATCAGTCCTTCCTGAGTACCAGCAGCTAGATGAGTTTTGATTGTCCTAAAAGCCCTGTAGCACTAGTGGGTCCCCAAGGCCAGACTTCAAAACGGTGCCAGTCTCTTGCCCTCAGAATCCCACAGAAAGTTGCTAAGAATACAGATTCACAGCCCCATTCTCTAGATATTTGACTTAGTACATCAGGGTTAGGGCTGAGAATCTGTTTTATTTTTTAACTATCATTCCCCCCTGGGGATAGGACAGAGCTGGGATTTGAGGTGGGGCCTAGCCAACCTGGGTGATGCTGCCCATAGCAGAGTGAAATCCAGCCACATAACTTCATGTTTCCATGAACACATAGCTCTCCTCAGAAGTAGTCCTGTCTCCATTCTGCAGTTCAGGTAGATGTGGGAAAGTAGCCCTGATGTGTGAGGAGAACGTGAACTCTGGAACCCCACATGTCTTGGGTCAGTCAGCCAATATGGCATGATCTGGTCTGGCCACCCTGGAAAATGGGAGGACAGGCAGAGTGGGGTGGGAGGACATGCACCTCTGCTAGTCCCTGAATGCTGCCTCGTAACCCCGGGTTCCCTTGCATGACAGGCTACGAATCCAGGGTGTGCAGCGACTCAGAGGAGTCCTCTGAAGTGGACTGCGTGCTGGAGCCTCTCTCTGACAGACACCCGCTGAAGCTGGGCCCCTGCAGACCACTCGAAAAAGAGGAGCCGCCTCCTGGGGACAGCCCCACACCTGAGGTGGCCAGGAGGGGCCCAAGCATCTCCGGGGCCAGCAGTGTGACAGACAGCGCCGAGTCCGAGGCGTCCGACTCGGCCAACACTGAGAGCCGAGGCTGCAGGACCAGTGGCTCCAGCGAGTCCATGGACGCCCTGGAAGAGGATGACTTGGACACTTGCTCTTCCAGCACGTCTGGCTTCTTCCACTCCAGCTCGCTGGCGTTCCCAGAGACTCTGGGTTCTAATGGCCAAGAGGAGAGAAGGAGGATTGAAACCAGTGGCTTCCTCTGTCTCCTGGACCTGGCCCAGAGAGCCAATCCTCTGTGCCAGAAGACGGAGTTCTCGGAGAGTCCCACTCCTGAGACTTTCAGCTGGGGACCAGAACTGAGTGCGGTGAGGCTGGACCCCAGGCTATACGAGGGCAGCCAGACTGACTACTATAGCCTGTGCTCCAATGTCTCCCTGGCCAGCCACCTGAGTGACAGCTCAGAGAGCACAGCTTCCCAGCAGGGCAGAGGCCTGCCAGCCTGGGGTCAGCAGGGCTGGACTGAGGCCCAGCCCAGCTCCACTCTGGAAGCCCTGGCCCCACACCTGCCACTGGCCTTGGAGGACGGGAGCTCCGATGAGGAATACTACGACGCCGCTGACAAGCTCACACCCCCAGGCGCCCTCTCAGGTGAGTCTTCCCCCAGCAGGTCTGCAGGCTCGGCAGGCAGCTCCTGAACACCCAGCAGGGGCAGGGACCAAGCCTGAAGGGAAAACACATGAGCAAAGCAGGGTCCTTGTCCTTATTTGAGAAAGCCCAACAGGGCTCAGTGGACCAAACTGTAAGCGTCATAACTTCAAGTCAGGGCTACAAGGGAGGTTCCGAGAACTGTAGGTGAGCAGAGATGGGAGGCACTAATTCAACAGCGGGAATTCTTCGCAAAAGAGGGGGCAAATGGGCTGGGCCTTGTGAAATGGACAGAATTTACACAGAAAAGAGTTTGACAGGAGTGCTCAGCAGAGGCAAGTGGCTGCATCATTATTGACCCTGACCCTACATTCAATGAGGCTTTGAAGAAAGAAGAAACTGATAGGCCATTGGTGGCCCCTGAAGAGACTCAGACATCAGAAAAGGCAGGGCATCTATCGGTCCTGTTCCTCATCCTTTCCTCCACAAAGAGTATGGGGTGTCTTTCCACATAGAGGGACTTCCTGAGTTGACTTGAGATCCTTGCAGGACACTTACACACACACACACACACACACACACACGCACACTGCTGAAGGAGAAAAAATTGGAAAATAGTACATAGACATTGATGGTGACCCAGCAGGAGCTGGGGAAGCTGCAACCCGTTTATTTCCGTTTCAGCCCCTCCCTGTTGTTCCCTGTCCTCTGGTGGTTTCCTACTGCTGGTGGAAGAGAGGCCAGCTCCTGAGCAGCCCCTGTGAGGCCTCTCGAGGTCCCCTGTGACATGGCCTCTTTCTCTCTCTCTCCTTCCTCCCAAGCCCTCTTTCTGCATACCTACCACACTGACCTCCTTGCCATTCTTGAAGAGTGCCACGCTCTCTCCTACCTCTGGCCTTTGCAGTGCTGCTCTTCCTGCCTAAAACATTCCTTACCCTGATCTTCGGCTGCTAATGCCCACCCATCTATCAGGCCCCACCCAGAAATTCACGTCCCCCGAAGCACGACCCAGACTGCCAAGACTGGGGCTATGTTTTCAGAGCCTCCTGGGAGCTTCCTGCTAGCCCTTAGCATTGCCTATAATTGTCTATTTATTTGTGTGATTTTTGTGTTGATGTTTCTCTTCCTCATTAAAAAAAAACCACGGATTCCCTAAAGTGTAGGGACTGCGTGTTTCACACTCAGCCCTGTGTGCCCAGCACATAGTGCCTGGCAGTTTTGCTAAATGAATGAATGAACTCTCCACCATCTACCCTGAGTTCATTGCTTGACTGTACCCCTAGAGAAGGAGAAACTTAGGAGCAGGTATGCACTGTTCTCCAAAGAACCCAGCCAACGCCATCCTTGCCCTCAGCTTGCCTTGCTGGGCCAGCCACTGTGCAGGGGTCAAGATGGGGGTGCAGTAGAGACCAAAACATGGGTGGGCATCAAATCACCCAAGGGACCAGGTTTAAATGCTACAACTTCGTAGGTGGTAGGTTCCAAGATTGTGATTGAGGACGCCTGAGGAGTAGCCTCGGAGTAGATAAGGTTTTTAATGAGATGTAACCAAACTGGAAACAACTGATCTGCGTCCTTCAGATTCTCAAGTGCTGGGATATGATTCTGATTCCTTCTGGCTGATTCCCTGGACTTCTTCACAAAAGTGCTTCTCCCCTCAGAAAGGTCCATCCTGGTATGCACAAAACCCCTCACACCTGCAACCAAGTCGTGATGCTTTTTTTTTTTTTTAAGATTTTATTTGAGAGAGAGCCAGCGTGTAAGCAGGGGGAGGAGAAGAGGGAGAGGGACAAGCTGACTCTGTGCTGAGTGCAGAGCCCAACACGGGGCTTGATCCCATGACCCTGAGATCACGACGCAAGCCGAAACCAAGAGTCAGACATCTAACTGACTGAGCCACCCAGGCGCCTGGAGTTGTGACACTTTTTGTCAAGAGAAAGCTCCCTCAGAATCCTCACACATGTAGTGGCAATAAGAACAGGGCTGGTAGCAGCCCCTGTCACTGACCTACTGTTAGGCACAGTTCTGGGAGCTTGATATGCACCAGTTCCCTGATCCTGCGCAGGAGTGCAATGCTGGCGGCTACCACAGGTACTGACTGACTTGGGACTACATAAGCACAAAGAAAGAGTGTTAGAAAGATGTCAGATAGCTTATAGAATTGCTGGCAAAGGTGAAGAGCTGGTTTAGACACAGGCAGTAACCAGGCCTGGAGACTGTGTGACAGGATGCCTCATTGTATTATCAGGAGACTGTAGCTGCAAAGGATGGACTCTACTTTTTATTATTATTATTTTATTTTTTTAAAGATTTATTTTTTTGTTCTACAGAGAGAGAGAGCCCAATGCGGGGCTTAATCTCATGACCTCGAGATCATGACTTGAGCCAAAACCAAGAGCTGGACGCTTAACCGACTGCCTCACCCAGGCGCCCCTTATTATCATTTTAAATCTATGTGTTCAAGTGTGAAAATCTAGGAAATTTGTGGCTTTCTGGGTCGTAAATCTGGCTACTTGGCTGATGTGGATAGGGAGCAGTCATGAAGAGTTCCAACAGACTGTAACAATTGGGGAGACTTCATTCATCTCATTTTCATTTTGGTACTGATTTTTGTTTCATTTGGTACTGTGACCAAAAGAATAAAATGGGTCATGGGCAACCAAGAATCAAAACATGTCTCCCACAATTACTATCCCCATTTATTAGATGAGCAAATTGAGGAGGTCAAGATTTAGCATGCCCAAGGATATCCAGCCCAGTCAGGATTTGAACCCAGGCAACCCTGAGTCCTGAGCCCAAGTACTCTAAGTCTCTCTGTTTTTCTGTGTTTCATGTAGTCCTTCCTTTCTTGATTCTCAGGGCCCAGAGCTGTTCCTGCTGCAGAACCCAGTGCCACAAGCTTGACGAATACAGTTAGCACTTGCACCCCTGAGAATAGCCTGAATCCTGCGCCAGATGGAAGAGACCCAAGCAGAAGGGCAGGGGTGAAGAAGTATGCCAAGACACTGAGGAAAAGAAGGTCTTTCCTACAGACCGACTACACCTGTCAGGTCTCATTTCCCCTGGTGCCCTCAGCCTCCCTGGAGAGTGTGGACGACCTGTGCTACTACAACAGGGAGCCCTATCTGGCCCTCGGTGCATCCTCCCCGACTGTGTCCTCTCTGCAGGACATGCAAGGTGAGCCCGGCCTCCTGGAGACCAAGGCCCTGGGGCTGCTGGGTCCCTTGAGGAAGACCAAGAGCAAAAACCCAGCCTCCCGGGTCATGGAGATGGAGCCTGAGACCATGGAAACCAAGTCAGTCATTGACTCTCGAGTGTCTTCTATTTCTGCCGTTCGCCTCCGGATTGACCCCAACCATAAAGAGAGTTCTGGGGATGCCCCCCTGACTGCCACTGTTGCCAGTTTCCCAGCAAGTACCCCTCACTGTTCCAACCCAGGCTCATCTGGTCCAGATAATGCTCAGGAAGAGCCTTCCCAAACCTTGTCTCCATTTCAGCACCTGGATGGCAGTGCCCCCAAAGAACTCACCCTAGAACTTGGGGACCGCACCCCCTCCCTCTCCAATGCTGACCCAAACCCAGGTAGACCCTGCCTGCCCATCAGCCCAGGGCCACACAGTGCCTCTCAGGCAGACACACTAGAGCTGGGAGGGGCCCAATCTGAAACAGGATTGGGTTCTTTGTTTACAAATCCTGTGCAAGAAACTGCCCCCAAATACGCAGAGCCTTCGTTGCCTCCTCCAGTCAGGTCTAGAAGCGGCGAATGTGGAATAAATTCAGGAGAGAAGATGGCTTCTTTCCCTGCAGAGGAGGAGCAGCAAGGACAGCGATCTCTGGGACACGATGGAGAAGTTACAAACAAAAATGGCATCAGTTTGTTTCATGATGAATCTGGGCAAGATTCAGGCGACTCCGAGGAGGACCCGTCAAACGCTGTGGGGCAGACTATCGGTATCAGTGCTCCAGCTGGTGGGATCATAGCCTCCCTGCCCTTGAGGCCCCCTGTAACAGGAACTGAGCAGACCCTGCCACATTCCCCCACGGACCCCGCCAAAGGACAAAGAGAAACCCCAAGCCAAGCTTGCCAGGCCCAAGAGCAAAAACTATTGGAAGAGCTGGATTTAGACCCCGACTTCTTGCTTGGGGACCAGACCATTCCATCAGACTTCCCTCTGCAGGGGGTCAAGGTTGAGCCACTTAGCCATGTGACAGGGGAAGATACAGCCTCTAGGGACCCTCTGCAGCAGATCTCTTTTAATCCAGGTCCTTCTCTGCCAAAGCCACTAGCATGTCCCCAAAAGGAGCCCCACTTAGAAGGTTCAAACCGTTGTTCCCTGTCAGAAAACAAAGGCAAAGTCCCTAGTATCTGTCTTCCTGCTGAGAAGTCTTTCCTGTGCTTTGCCCCAGAAAGCCATCCTAAAGTTTCTGCCAATCTCAGGATGGCCACATCTTTGGGGTTCGTGGGTGCAAATGAAACGGTGGCCCCTAGGATCGGGATGGAGCAGTGCAGCTGCCAGTTCTCCTACGCCACGTGCTTCCGGAGCCTGCAGCCAGACACAGAGGAAGAAGATAGGGACTTGGAAGCACACCCCACAGCCCCCCTCACCTCACCACCCTCTGCAGGAAGCCGGCTGGCCCTGCCCTGGAGGCCTGCCCGTGCCCACAGCTGCAGTGCCGAGCCCCTGTCGAGGAATAGCCACATCTGGCCAGAGTACTGCTCCAGGGCTCTGAGACAGCTGAAAGCTGCCCCTGCCGGCAGCCCAGAGGGCTTCATCCAACTCACAGAGAGCTTACTGGAATTACAAGATATTTTAGAAACTTCTTGGGGGAATGGGAACAGACATCCCCCCGAGAAGTGCAGCTGGCACTTTTCAGAAAGCCGGAGCCGCCTCTGCATGGGTTCCCAGAAGCTCCTGTCGAGCTGTCAACATGTGATCAGAATGGACCAGTCCCCTGAAGAGATGCAGGGCGCCGTGCGGGACACCTTCCAGCACCTGGTGCAGCTGGCCGGCCTGTGCTTCCAGCTCACGGACTGCGGCCGCTGCTCTGGCCGGCACCGGGAGGCGGCAGGGAACCTGAGGGATGTGGTATACACCTACCATCAGTTCGTAGAGGCTGCTAAGCTGACCTGTGAGAGAGGCTACCACGACCTGAGTGTGAAACTCTTGGCCCGTCAGTGCACGGCCCTCACGGCTGCCGTGTTCTGTTTGACCCAGAAGTTCCGGGCATCCGCTGCCCTGTGAGCGGGCCACTGGCCCAGGCCCCTGCCCTGCCCTGGACACTTTCCCGAGAAGCCCCTCCATTCCTCCGCCCACCCCTCCAAAATGTTTACTAGAGTATTCAAATAAACTGCTGCTTCATCCTGGCCTGACTCATACAGAGTGATGATAAGTTTGGGTCAAAAGCACTCACTCGTATTCATTCAACAAACATTCACTGGAGACGTCCTCTGGGTCAGGCCATGTGTAGGCACTTAGGATATAAAGATGAATAAGACAAGTCCCTGGCCCTGGTAAGGGTGCTCACAGACCCACAGGGGGGATACAGACAAGTAAATTGCCCTCAGTAAACCGTACCCTACTAGGAGTTCACCCAGGGGTGTGGAAGCAAGAGGAACTCACAAACTGTTCCAAGATGACAGGGATGAGGGAGGAAGGTGGGGGTTACTGAAAAAGGGTCTTGACTTCTCATATCACTCTGATTTGGCAATAACTCCTTCACAAATAGGAGTGAATACATGTCATATTTGATAGATTCTACCTTCACAAGGTTTGGTTTGCAGTGCAGACCTGGCCCGTAAGCCTGGTATTCTGGGCCCCCTCACTATGAAGCATAGGTTGCCACTAGGTGGCAGTAAGTTCTTAGTTGCATGGTAACCCACATCCAGGAGTGTGTGCTCTGGGCTTCCTCGGAAATTGACTGCACACCAGAATACTGCACCCTTTTTCTGTTGTAAATATCTAAAACAGCAAACATTAAAGCCATGAATTAGAGTTGCCTTTTTAAGAGTAATATTAGAGCAAAAGAAATATATTTAGTACATTTCTCACTAATCCCAGTGGAGCCAGTTAATCCCAGTTAATTTTAGCAGGACATTGGACAAGCTACTTAACCCCCCTGTGCTTTGGTTTTCTCTTTAAATATTAAGAGTTCCTGCTTTGCAGTGTAGAAATCTAGTAAATAATCTAGTAAATACTCAGTAAAAGTCAGTAATAACCCCCAGACTTTATGGATGCCTCTCCTAGGGTGAAACCATTTCCTACATTTTGTTTTCAGACTCCAGGAAAACTGATTTCAAGGTACCCTTGGGATGTCTTTTTCCCTTGGCTCCTCTGTCCAGACCAAAGCTGGCTTAGCTGCTCACCTGGGGTTATTAGAGCTCATTCGAGGGGTCCCTTTGTCTCTCTGGTACTCCTGATCAGTTTTGGGTCTGCACTGGCCCCTAATTCCTCTCCACCCAGAAAAATCAGGGGGCAGAATGAGAGTGTTATGTACCTAAGATCTTGGCAATTGGAAGAAAGCAATATTTTGGGAGAAGACCTCTTGTCTTCTAACGTCCCTTGTTAACTAACCAGTTAACCAGTACTTGTGCCAGGAAAAGATTTATTTTCTTAGAGGCCTGTTTCTTTTCACACAATAGTTTGAAGAAAATTTAAGTAAGACTCTTGAACATAGATTTGAGGAACAATAGGACACTGAAATAATAAAATTGTATGATATTAAACAGGACTTGAACACTTACCAGCAGAAAGCTCTGTGAAGAGCTGCATAATCTGTATGCTCGCAAGTTAAAGCAAGGAGCTCAGGACTTCAACTCAACCAGGGCTTGAATCCTGGCAGTGTTATTATAGGCACTGCTCTGGGCCTCAGTTTCCCCAAATGACAAAAGGAACTATTACTAGTCTCATTTTGTGAGGGCCTACAGTGTGCCGGATGCCTTACTTAGATACCTTGAATACATTTTCTTATCAATGGGACAACACCCTAAACTTGAGATTGTTATGTAATACACATTCAGCATCACTGTGAGAAATAATCATGAAGGCAGGAAGAAGACTGTGAAACTTCTGACACAGGCATTCAAATGTTTCTTTCTGTTTGTCTTCGCTTCTTCCCTCCTCAAATCCATTAACTTTCTTGGGTTGCTACTGTATGGGGTTAGTAGTTTGCTCTGCAGTTCCCACGAGGAGTACTAAGCTCAGAAGTTCCAGGAAATCCCTCATTGTTGAGAAGCTACAATGAGGGGTGGGGAGGAGGATGGTCCTGTTTAGCACTTTCTTTGAGATCCACAGGCCCCTACACGAAATAGGCAGAATGGGATGCAATTCAAGTGTCAATTGTTTAATGACTAAGAAACTAGCAGACCTTTGCACTTCTCCATCCTTTTTCCACTCACCATCACATTGGCTGATTCATTTCTTTATACAAACATTTGCTATACCCATTACAGGTGATGCCTGATGCAGGATAATGGATGTAAGTAATTGGATGAGAATCCTGTCTTCAAGAGCTCCTGGTCTAAGAGATAAGATGACATGTAGAGGTCCAGCCTTAACAACATCTTAATTACAAGGAATCACTAGCAAGTGGGAGAAGACTTGTCTCGAGAGATAAGTGCATACCCAAGTGCATCATCCAATCCAATCATAAAGAAAGTGGGGTCATCCATTATCTCCATAAGTCCATAGTTAACCCCATGCAGTGGAAAATGCTCTGGCTTTAAAAGAACAATTTTGTCATCCTAGCCACACAGAGTTGGTCAAAGTGCTAGCTGAGTGATACAATTGCTGGGGAATTAATCCCATTTTCTAGTTGTTTAATTAATCATATGCCCATGGGGCCCAGTTACTATCCCCACAGAATAACCAGCAAGATTGCCTGTACGCGAGCTATTGTGGCAATTTCTCTGAAGTTTACCTCAAGTTGTCTGGCTTCAATAAGCAACATTCAAAGAGAATAAGAGAATCGGAACTAAAATTTAGCATCCACAAAGGTGTGTTACTGAAACATAATTTTTCTCTCTATAATAACCCTCATTTCCAGAGATAGCCAAATAAGACTAATTTGCTTGAAAAACAAGTCCAGTTTTAACACACGGCATAATTATTTACTTAAGCTCAGCAAGAATGACTGATCACATAGATCTTTTAGAATCTGCTTTGCTAGAACTTTTATAAGGAACCTCTAGGTTGAACTTTTAGTAGCCTCTCCAGGCCAGAAGCCAAGCCAGTTCTTGCCATCAGACGTGCCTGCGATACCTGTAGATGTGGGCGGATTCCTCTCCACGAGGTCCCCAATATATCCTGAGGTTCCTGCACCTGCCAGGAGGAGACATTCTTTACTCACCTGGTGAGGCTGCTGGGAGCTCTGTAAGCAAGGTATCAGGCCAACATTTCCAAGAGGCTTTATGGCTCCAGGTTTGATAAAGTCAACCTGAGTTCCCCAAAGCTGTCCTCAAACAAAAAGGGCTTCTTGATGTTTCACCCCTCATAGTCATTTATTCTAGAAGCTACCTCTACTGACATACAATAGCAAACAAAGGCTTTAACCAAGCATACTACGGCCCTCCTGGTAAAAAGAGCCTCAAAGCTCACTATGGGACTTAAAGGACTTACGTTAGGACTGCAATATAAAATAATCAACACAGTACGCTTGCTCAGCAGGACTCTAAGCGATACTTCCCAGGCACCAGATGCACTCAATCAAGAATTAAATGAAGTCAGAGAAGGACTTCTTGAGAACCATGCCACTCTTGACTGTCTACTATTGCTATACCATTTGGGGTTTGGAAAATTTCCTCACATGTGTTCTTTTAACATTACAGTTAATTCCTGCAAGGTGTCCTGATTAATAGGGGACCTTTGTGATCAATTAAATAAGATCAAGTTATTCACTGACCTATTTGACAAAATTGGTAATTGGGGATCTTATCTAAGGGACGTGATCATAATTTTGGGCCTAATACTTGTTTTATGTTCATCCTTTTGCATGTGCTAATGCATGTACCATTTGCTGCCCATCATGACCCCCTGAGGCCATGACATGGGCCCCTGGACAGACCCCTGGATAGATTCTAACTGCCACACAGCCTGCCGCCCAATTTCAGCAGGAAGCGGCCAGAGTGGTCATTGTTCCATTCCCTAATGGCAGTTAGGGTTACTACTATTCCAGGGGGAGGAATAAGTAAGGGACAGGTGGGGCTAGGTAGGGAGATATAGGTAGGGGGCTATGTGATCAGGCTCACAGAAATTCCAAAAATGTGGAGGTGTGGGAAACCAGACATAAGGGGACAAATTGGACCACCCTACCCTAGGCATGGGGGGTGGGTCATGTGGGGTGGGTGTCTCTATGATAATCACCTGTGACCCACAAAGAATAGCCAGTCCCTAAAAAGGAAGTAAGCCATTGAAGGTGTTCTCAGTAGAGATATTAAAAGGATTTAAATTCCCTGGTTAGCTTTCTATTAAAGACCAACTCTAAAGGCCTTCATTGGCAACCCTGTCAGGACCCCTCTCCCTCTTGAGAGATTTCTCTGTATCTTCACTTAATAAACTTCTATCACTTTACTAAAAACAAAAAACAAAACAAAACAAAAAAACATGACATGTGGAGATAGAGGCCTACAATATAAGGCATTGTGTGCTCAGGGCGACCAAAGAGGACAGATAATGTGCTATGAGAGCTCAAAGGAGAGAAGTCATTCTGGGGTTGGGGACAGAGTAGTGATCATGGAAGTCTTCCTGTAGGAGGCAGCATTAATTAGAACTACTATGTCAAGAAGTATTTATTGAGTAGCTACTGAGCATCCTGTCCTGGATTTGGTAGATAGGAAGGTAAGTTTTGAATGTGTTAAGAAAGGAGACAAATCACTCATTTGGTGATTCTGTCAACAAATATTTACTGTGTAGTGACACTGGGAATCAAATCATCAACATGATAGATATTTCCTCAGGAACTTAAAGTTAGTAGGAAAGACACAGAAAAAAGTTTACTGACTGATAGGTGATAGAAAGAAATGAAGAGTGCCAAGATGGGGTTGAGATGAGCCAAACTTACCTGGGTGATCAGTAAAGGCCTCTCGGAAGGGGGAAGGTTTAAGCTGAAGCCTAAAGGATAAGAAGGAGCCGGCCATGGAAAAAGTGAGGGGAAAGGGGAAAATATCTGCAAAGGTCTTTGGTATATTTGAAGCATTTCAAGAAGACAGGTGTGACTGAAACACAGCAAGCCAGAGGAAGAGTGATAGATGAGGTTGGTGGGGCAGCCAAGAACCAAGCCAGGAAGGCCTTGGGAAGGTTAGACTTTATATCCAAGTACAATGGGAAGCCACTAGGGTTTGGAATAGGGGAGACACATAATCGTCTGGCAAACGGATGTCAGCTGCATGGTGGGAGTTGGGGGTGAGGGTGAAGGGTGGGAGGGGTGGGAGAAGCAGTGAGACCAGTTCCAAGGACTTCTCTGTGGGGATGGACATGGGCTCATTCAAAGGTGAAGTGACACAAGAGCAGTGGCTGGGAGAGAGAAAAGTTACCCAGTTTGGCTGAGTGCAAAGTGCAGGGACTGGTAGGTGTGGTGGGAACCACTGAAGACCGTTTGAACCACTTTGCAAGCCCTGCTGAGTGGGAAGCCACGACCAGCTTCTGAGCTGAGAAGAGAGGTTAGAGCTGGGTTTTAGGGAAAGCCTTCTGGGAGATAAAGACTGTTTACTTTAAGCATTTAAAAATCGCTCCAGTAGCAGGTAAAGGATGGACTGAAGGATTAGGGACAGGGTGGGGGTGTTACAGGAGCTGTGGAAAGAAGAGTCCAGAGAGGGATACAGTGTGGGGACAAGGAGGGATCCAACAGGGTTGTGGTTTCTTGGGCAGGAGATATTTCCGGCTCATTTATGCTAGGGTCTCTCAGAAAGGGTGAGACCCCTAGGATTGCAGGAATAAAGGGAAGAATGAAGAGTGGCTGATAGTTTTTATCAGGCCAAAAGTGGGACAAGTCTCTTCAGGTCTTTGAGCCTCGCTTTCTCCATGGATCTGTAAGGTGAACTGGATAAGGGAGAATGGTCAAAGGCTAGACTCCTTCATGAAGGGTCTAAGCCTGGATATCCCTGTTGTCTGCCTGGACAGCCAGGTGGTGGTGAGGGCAGCTGTGTGCTCAGGGAAGGCTGTGTCAGCTCGTGGGCTCTGCTGCATGTAGGGGAGCCCAGGGGAGGGCAAGGCACCCAGGCTGTGAGATGAAGGGTGGTTCAAGACCGGTTTCAGCCCAGTTTCGCAATGTCCCTCGACAGCCATCAAAGTGCCCGGTTACCTGTCACAGCCCTGAGAGGTCGGCAAGCGGCTGGGATTGTAATTCCCAACTCACAGCCGGGGAAACAGGCTTAGACAGGCGAAGCAATACCTGGGCGGTACGCGACTCCTTCGTGCCAACGTGGGTGGAAGGCAAAGCCTCCCAGGGGCCCCTGCTTGCCGAGCCGCCAGGACGAGAACTACAACTCCCAGAATGCCATTCGGGGAGGGGCAGGAACAGGAAGTGGTGCCGGAGGCGGGGCCTGATGTGCGCCGCCGAGGCTGCGTGAGTTGAGGGGCTCAGGTACGCCCGGGGCTAGTTGTGGGACCGGCGTGGGGCTGGAGGGGTCTGGCTTGGGACTGCTGGCTCGTTCGGGGGCGGGACAGACGCCGGGAAGCGGCCCGCAGTTGTCGTGTGGCCTCGTGTCCTCCACCTTCTTGGTGCTTTCCCTTGCTGCCTCCCCTCACGGTAGCAGCCTGTGGGCCAGGCGGGTCCCACAGGTGGGGTACTCTCGGGCCTAGGGTCTGGGTGTGCTAGTGCTGAAGGTGCCAGAGGACTGGAGCCAGCCTCGGTGGACAAAATTTTAGAAAATGAGAGAAGCGTGCAAGCAGAGACTGGCCCCTCACTTAGCGCGCAGGGATATGCTCATCAGGTGGGACTTGGGTTAGAAAACATCTGAGGCCTCTGTCAACTCAGAGGTGGGGATGGGTGGGTGGAGAATTTATTAAATCCGCAAGTATTTATTGAGCGTCTGTTATGTACCAAGCCCTTTTCTAGACATATAGGGTAGTGGACAGAGCAGACAGAACACCTGCATTTAAGCAGGTGGAATGTAGGAATGGACAAGTTCAGATAAAAGTAAGTAAAACATGTGCCATGTTGGATAGTGAAAATCAGAATAGAATGAGACAGGTAGTCATGTAATTATCTAGGGAAAGAACATTGGAGGTAATAATGACAGCAAGGGCCAAGGCCCCGTGGTGGGAATATCCTTGGTATGTTAGGGGCAGCAAGTAGACCAGAAAGTGCAGAGGACACTTGATGGGGGAGGTAGACCTTAATGATCAGTATAGGCCATTGTAAGGATTTCAGTTATGTGCTATAAGTGAAATGGAGAATACGGCATTGTTCTGAGCAGAAGGGTAACATAATTATCAAACATTTAAGATGCTTTTATTCTGCAAGGCTCAGTACTGGGTACTGGGGGTGTGCATCTGAATTCTTTTTCCTCTCTTCCCTGGAAGGGCTTATACTGTAGTGGGGAAACAGGCAGACCAGCTATCATGCAAGGCTGAGTCAGATAATTGGGGCCCTGTGAAGGCAGAATGGACATCAGTCTCAAATTCTCAGCATGTACTATTATGTTGGGTGCTTAAGTAACTGTTTGTTATATGATTAGTAATTAATTGAATAACCCCAGTATTCAATACTGGGCCTGTAATGGAGGCTTAGAAAACATTTTTTTCTTTTTTTAAGATTTATTTATCTGTTAGAGAGAGAGAGAGTACACACACACACACACACACACACACACACACACGCAGGGGGAAGAGGCAGAGTGAGAGAATCCCAAGCCTACTCCGAGCCTGACATGGGGCTCAGTCCCAGGACCTTAAGATCATGACCTGAGCTGAAATCAAGAGTCAGTCCCTCAACTGACAGAGCCATCCAGGCACCCCCAGAAAACACTTTTTAATGAAGAAATGAAATGCTAAATCTGGGCATAGATAACATCTCACACGGATTAAAAATATTTGTTTTTCTGTGATGCCTAATTTCACAGTTGCTTTCTGAGGATCAATGGGTGGCAAGCTTCTAATTCAACATTTACTGAGCTTCCATTTTTTGCCGACCCTTGTGCTGGCCACTAATGATACAAAGATGAAAAAGTTGTGGTCCCTGCCCAATCTGCTATATTGTAGACTCTTATGGTAGTGGTTGGAATTGCCTTCATTTGGTTTTCAATATTGCTATATCCCAGGTTCCTGAAAAACATCCTCAGAGATTATAGGAACTTGGAGAGATCTGAGATACAAGGAGGGGAATAGGAAGAAGGGAACGGGGGAAGTAGTGATGAAGTTCAGTTTAGTTCAACAAATATTTATTCAAACACTGCTATTTGCAAGGTTGTACATTGTGAGCTGTTACAGTGTTTATGTAAATGTAAGTACACAGTCCCTCCTCAAAGGAATTCAGTTTGGTAGGAGAGAAAACAGGAGCATAGACCTTCGGGTGTTCTAAACAAAGGTGGAAAACTCTGCAGCCCTTCCAGCTACTCCGACCCTAGCTCTCTTTTCTCCTTCTGAGCCAGACTTCTCCAATGAGACATCTACATTCATTGCCTCCCAGTCATTCCCCCAAAAGGGTCTGACAAAGAGGAGGAGCTCAATGAGTATTTATTGACTGAATGAATGGACAAACAATACAAAACGCTGTGGAGTTCAGGGGAGGGAAAGCACGTGGCTGTTAACAAACTGGCATTCATTTAACAAATTGATCTGTTTTCTTTATCCTAATAAAATGAGGTGGTTAGGTATTGGACCAGTTTATCTTAAAGTTTTCACTTTTTCTTTTTTTCAATGCCTAAATGTAGAAAAAAGGCACAGTAAGATTTGTGCAGTCATCTAAAGGAATGGGCATAACAGGTCTGGCTGTATTTTCTTAAAAAAGGTATTTATAATCAACATTGCTGTTCATATGTGAACAATGCAGCACTTCTGAAATGTCTAAGAATAATAACTTGATATTTTCCTCATTTCTTTAGAAATAATATATACTACTGAAGTTTGTGTATGCCATAAATTCATAGTTGACACAGTGAATTGTATAAATAAATATATTAAGATTTGTACTGAGTATTAAAGAAAGGATTTCTGAGCGAAAGTAAACTTTAGCTTATATAAGAAAATGAACCAAATTTCTAATCTTTAACTTTGAAAATCTAGAATGTAATTTACTTGGCCATTTTCAGGAATATATCTAGTGGTGATATGTTGTTCACATGATGTGTGATAAATACCTAAAAGCTCAGAAGCTTACCTGTTTAGAAAAATTTTAAAAAGGAGGGGTTTAAACAACCTATATTTCATGAGTAGTTAAATGAAATATGTCTACTTCTTTCAACAGTCCTGGGATGTAGTATTATCCCATCTCATAGAATCTGTGACCAAGAGTTAACAGTTCAGGCTCTTATCCCACTATTCACAGGTAGGAAGCTGAAAAGCATGGCTAAATCCTAAGACTGCTGTTTCCACTACAACAACCTGTCATGTCTAAATGAGAAACAAAACTAAAATCTGGCCTGATTTTGAGCATTTGATGGAGTACAAGAAAACAGTACGAGCTCAACACTAAAACTGTTTGCTAGGAACAGGAACATCGGTCAAAACATTAGAGAACAGGGGTGCCTGGGTGGCTGTCGGTTAAGCATCCAACTCTTGGTTTAGGCTCAGGTCATGATCTCAGGGTCCTGAGACTGAGTTCCATGCTCAGTGGATATTCTCTCCCTCTCTCTGCCCCTCCCCCTGCAAGCACGCGTGTGTGCGCGCTCTCTCTCTCGCTCTCTCAAATAAAATAAATTTAAAAAAAACACATTAGAGAACAAAAAATAATCTTCGGACACTACTTGGCTCTGAAGTGGGTAATATTCATACAGTTAATATAAATGCAGTTTATTGGTTTACAAATTTTAGAAATGACCAAGGGGGTAGACAAAGCCCAAAAGGATTAATTTCGGTAACACAAGGTAGAATCTGTCTTGAACATCTACAATCAAAGCTTCAGCTTACCAAAATTGGAACATTGAAGGAGGAAGAGAGATGGGGGGAAAGAAAAGGGTGTTTATGTTGAGAGCCTAACCTTGAGATTGTTGAATAAGAAGTAGAAGTTTAAAGATATTCTTAAACATAGTAAAGATGTCCTCTGATAATTGTCATGACAGAGGTGTGGGTATTGGACTTACGTTCCTAGGATTAAAAAAAAAAGCTGTAAAATTGGACAGATTGTATGAAGAGACTGTTTTCAGGTGTTGGACAATAGGCAGGACAAGACTGTTACCCTCGAGAGAAATGAGTGTGAGGTGGATTATAGGCCTAAATGTAAAAGCCAAAATTATAAAGCTTCTAGAGAGGAACATAGAATATCTCTGTGGTGTTAGGGTAGGCAAAGATTTCTTAGAGGACACAGAAAGCATTAACTATAAAAGAAAAGAATGATAAATTAGACAATTAAAATTTAAAATTTCTGCTCAACAAAAAGCAATGTTAAGAAAATGAATAGGCAGGCCACAGACTGGGAGAAAATATTCTCAGTACACATGTCTGAAAAAGGAGTTGTATCTAGAAATATGCTAAACTTCCACAGCTTAGTAATAAATAAAAAGATAATTTAAAGATGAGCGAAAGACTTGGTCAGAAATCTTAGAAAGATATATTACAAATGACCAATAAAGTGCCTGAAAAAGTGCTCAAAACCATTAACAATCAAAAAATGCAAATTAAAACATAACTAGGTTCCACTACACAAGAATGACTAAGATTAAGAACTCCACAACAGGGGCGCCTGGGTGGCACAGCGGTTAAGCGTCTGCCTTCGGCTCAGGGCGTGATCCCGGCGTTATGGGATCGAGCCCCACATCAGGCTCCTCTGCTATGAGCCTGCTTCTTCCTCTCCCACTCCCCCTGCTTATGTTCCCTCTCTCGCTGGCTGTCTATGTCTCTGTCAAATAAATAAATAAAATCTTTAAAAAAAAAAAGAACTCCACAACAGCAAATGTTGGTGATGATGCGGGGCATCTGGAAGTCTCCTTCATTGCTGACAGCACTGTGAAATGGTACAGTTACTTTGGGAAACTGATGGCAGTCTTTTATGAGTTAAGTAGGCAACCATCCAATGCCCCATCAACTCTACTGTTAGGTACTTAGCCAACAGATATGAGAACATAGGTCCACAAAAACACTTGTAAGAGAATGTTCATAGCAGCTTTATTCATAATAGTCCCAAATTGGAAAAATCTCCAATATTCATCAACAGGAGAATAAACATGGTGAAACAGTCCTACAATGGAATTCTCAGCAATTAAAAGGAATAAGCTTACTAATACACGAAGCAACATATGTGAATCTCAAAACGTTGAGGAGGAAATGTCAACATCACTGGTTGAATCCATTTATATGATGTTTTATAATAGGCACAGTTAATCTATGGCTATAGAAAAAACAATGGTTGCTTTTGGCTGGTTGTGGGAATGGGACGGAGATTGACTTGGAAAGTGCAGAAGGCAAGGAACTTCTAGAGTGATGGAAATGTTCCATATCTTGATGAGGGTGTGAGTAACAGGCCCTATGCTTTTGTCAAAAATTAATTCAACTGGTCTGTTTTCCCCTCACACACATTACTGAGCTATACCCTTAAAATCTTTGCATTTTACTATATGTAAATTATACCTCAAGAACATTTTGAAGGTCAGTGTAATTAATAGAAAAATAAAAAATAAGAGGTGATTTGAATTCTCGTGTTTCATAGGGAGTTGATAAAATTCAAAGTTGATTCAAGAAGTAATGGAAAGCATATGATTTCAGGTTAAGGCGTGCATTACCAAAGGAACTAAAAACACCTGGTTAATGGGTTGCCACTAGAGATGGGAAGGGTTGGAGTGAGGATCATTACTTTTCATTATAAACAGTTTTGTTGTTTTTGTTTTTTTGTATGCATGGATCATATTACACAGATTTGCTTTTGCTGAGATAAACTTTTCCAAAGATGGTGGTAGCACACTGGACTCAGAGGAGCAGCTGGAAGCAGTGGACATAGCGTCCTTTGCTGTGACACTTAGCTATAGACTAGAGCATTTTTTACTCACAACCTTCCCGGGGATTTTGAACAGCACTTTGAAATATTGGCATTGGTTAAGTGTGCCATAGCGGTGGTTCTCCATATTTTCCTACTTCAGCACCTCTGATGGATATTAATATTCTCAGTGGTGACTGTGGCTTTCAGCTGCAGTGATACTTAACTGAGTTGGGAGAGGGAATACATAGTTTGGAAAAGCAAATTGTGAAACATCACCAGCAACCTAGAAGTATTCTTGGTTGATTTTGGGTAACTCTTCACCATAGTTTTGGGCTAGCTCTTACTCTCCTAGGGTATTTCTAGTATTGGATTGTGCATACAGTAGGTGCTCAGTAAATGTTTGCTAGAGAAATAGTTTTGGATATAAACTGAAACGTAATGTTGGAGGTGGCTTTTGTCATTTCTGCCCAACTACTGCATGCATTTTGAGGAGCACAACAAATGGCTTGATTACCTGTATCACTGCAGCAGTGACTAACTGGTGATTGCTTGGAGCTGTCAGGAGTTGTGTTTGTCTTCCAAGAAGTGGATTTAGCTTCCTTAGTACTGAAACATTTCTGTGCTGACCCATTTCTCTGGAAGACATAGATGCTTTTTTCTTTTTTTCTTTTTTTTTTAAAGATTTTATTTATTTATTAGACAGAAGTAGAGACAGCCAGTGAGAGAGGGAACACAAGCAGGGGGAGTGGGAGAAGAAGAAGCAGGCTCATAGCAGAGGAGCCTGATGTGGGGCTCGATCCCATAATGCAGGGATCACGCCCTGAGCCGAAGGCAGACGCTTAACCGCTGTGCCACCCAGGTGCCCCGCAGATGCTTTTTTCTGTTCAGTAAATCGGTGTTAATATTTTCCACACTTTTACTCCTTTAACAACACAGTACCACTATTTGACATTTGGATGTAGGGAAATACCTCTGTAAGGGAAATAATGTAACGTCTCATATCATTGTGCCTTTCTCTAACCTGGGTGAAAAGGACAGAAGACTAAGCACATGGACTGGAAAGTGGAAGGGAGTGCTAAGAAAACAGACTCACGCGTGCTGCAGGAGCAAGAAGTCATCCTAGAGGATACAGGCGAAGAGAGCATCTCCGAAAGCTTCCAGCTTCTACAGATCGATGTGGAATGCGAGCATCGGGAGGGAGAGACGCTGCCCACAGGTGGTGCAGTGTGGAGCTCAGTAAGTGCAGCAGGTTGCCCGGCCGTGGTCTCTGGGGTGATGCTGTGTCCCAGAGACCCCTTGTATAAGGGTAGGGCCTCATAACAAAAAGACTAGGAATGAGTTTGGTGTGTTCCAAAATTGGATAAATGTCCTGCTAACTGGTGTAAGGTTTCAGTTCCACTTGAGTTATAAGAAGAGTAAATCAAGTTCAAGAGGAATTTTTGATACACCTCAGAAGGGTCAGGAAATCTACTTTGGGCACATCGTATCTCTTTCTTGGGGCTCCACTTTCTCTGAACATAATCCAGTCTATTTATTTTTTTTGACAGTAATATCCTTTTTCTCTCCTAACTTTAAATCTGATTTAAAAAAATAAGTAACTTTCGAATATTCGTTTTCCATTTTGGTGCTTACAAAGTTCTCAATTTTATTTTCTGGATAACATAAGAAAAATGTCCAAAGAAAACAGAGACACTGGGAAAAGATAGTTGCGGCAAAGAAGAGCAAAAGAAAGCAAGAAAAAGAAAGAAGAAAGGCCAATCGTGTAGAAAATTCAGGTAACAATACATCAGATTGCTGGTGTAATCATAGTTATGTCTTAGTAGACTGGTACCCGCATGTTCCTAGGAGAATAGGAATATTGTTCTTAAGTAAAAACAAACATTTTGGATGTTTGTTCTATTTTGTTGGAAATCAGAGTATCAAAGAAAGCAAAATTTAAGGCTGCCTTTCACATATCTAGTGCACATATGTGTTTATAAGCTCAGAAGTAAAAGGAATGATAAAATTAGCAGCTAACATTTATTCAGTGTTTTGTGCTAAGTTCATTGCTAAGAATTTTATGTGTATTTCCCTAAAGAGTAGGTGCTTTTATTATCCCCATTTTATAGGTAAAGAGACTGAGGCTCAGAAATTGAATAACGTGCCCAGGATCATACAGTAATAAATGAATGGACTGAACTCTGATTTAGACCCAGGAATGTGTTCCAGAGCCCACGCTCCACACCACTGCGCTGTACTCAAATGAGTGAATACCTGGCAGGAGTTTCAAGCTTCTCTTTATACGCAAAAAGTACTCACTTGGCTGGTGAGGTTTCTTACTGAATGTATTCCTCTGTTTTCCCACTTTTATTCCTTTCTGATATTTCTACTCTAGGCATCTGCCCCCAGCACAGCAAACGTTTTCTGAGATCCTTAACCAAGGAGAGACTTTTGGAAGCCAAACACTCAGGACCAAGACTCTGTATTGATCTGAGTATGACCCACCACATGTCTAAGAAGGTACGACATCCATTAAGCTCTGAATTCCTGCTCACATGAGGGAGGTCCAGAAGGGAGCAGCTTTGACAAAGAGCATGACCAGTTCCAGCCTCTGTCATTCTGTAGTAAACCAGCAAAATTGTTTAGTTTCGTTTGCGTGGCTACTCAGTTCCAAGATCGTTGTTGTTAAGAATCAGGAAGAGAATAGATATCCTCTGGTTTAGTTTGCAAAGTTTTGTCTTATCTTCTGTTTTGAGCCCCACACCGTTACCTCTGTGTTTATGGTGTCCGCAGTCTAGATGGGGCCTTTCATGTTCAGTTCTCCAGAGATGAAATCTGGTTTTCTACCGGGGAGAATACTTGCCTGGTTGCATGTTGTGAGGAGGTGACCTGGTGGGACGTCTTCCGGCAACATATGTGTTTTAATTGTTTTCCTTTCACCCTCTTGTGAAGGAGGGATCCCACCCTGGGGTTCTAGGGATGGCTGAAGAATACACACTTGACATTGCATGCTAGGCACGGCCATATGGGTTACACTGAGGAATAGAATGAACAACCAGGGACTGTGGGAGGCAGGCTTTGTAGTGTCACGAGGGTGGAGTACCCCTTGGTTCCTGCAGGAAGATGTGATTGATTTGCTGGGAATAACTCTGTGGGCTAGCAGGGAATCGAAACCCACTACTTGGGGAAAGCAGGAACTATGTTTGGTCCCTTTGATAGAGAGGATTGTTTAGGGAACCTTATCCAAGGGAGCAAAATTGGGAGAAGAACTTGCAGTTGGGTTTTTCAGGGCCCACCTGGTTTCACCAGATGTCTAGGCAACACACGGTAGTGGGCCTTCATTTTAGGCCTTACACCACAAAATGGATTTTTCTGTTTGCCAACATCTCTGTTATATGTGCTGCTGTTCGCATGTTTTTCAGAGAAATTAGGAAGACTGAAGATCTGGGGTTCTTACATGGAACCTCTAAGTATAGCCCTCTGAAAAGGTTAACCAAGAATTTTCTACTGTTTATATTAATTGAGATATCAGATTAAATCAAATCCAAAGTGTTTTTTCTCTCCTGAACCAAATCAGGCCAGATTGTGAAACTACCTTTCTTTAGGGTTTGTTCCTGAATCAGGAAGGAAAGTTAAAACTTCTGACCCTAGTACATCTCCTAGAGTTAGGGAGAAGGTGCTAAGTTTATCTGATGAGTATAAAAAAATGTCTGTATTCGTGAGATTTCCCAGAGTAGCACTCAGTGCACTTACTGAGTACCATTTGTTGATAATGAATTTAGAAAGTGTGTGCATGTTTCCAATCTAAGCTGTCCTAATTTCTTTGAAGGAATTAAGTAGACTGGCTGGACAGATCCGAAGGTTGTATGGTTCAAATAAAAAAGCCGACAGGCCGTTTTGGATCTCCCTCACTGGATTCACAACAGACAGTCCCTTGTATGAGGAGTGCTTGAGGATGAATGATGGATTTTCTAGTTATTTGGTAAGCCTCATTGTGCATATTACTTGAAGCGTCCTTTGAAAAATAGGTTGTGTGGCAGTGGTAAATTTTTTTAACTTTTTCATATTTTGATATAAAAACGTGTGAATTATTTTCACCATTGCAATCTAAAAAACTTTAGAACCTCTCATCAGTTCTTATTTCTAAACTTTCATCCTTCCGCCACATTGGTAAACTAATATCACTAGTCTCTAGAACTGTATTTTGTATCTTGTGTATTGTATGCTAGACGGTATACTCTAGGAGTGTTTTGGGGAAATGCCATGACTCCTTTCTTGTTCACAGTAGTGCAGAATTAGGGAACATGAGTTTTGGGGGAAGAGAAAATCCTTATGGAAGTAATGTGGATTCAAGATGAGTTTTAGGGAATACTCACTCTTTGCCTCTTTCCCTAGGGGCTCATGAATGAGGTGATTGTTATACAGGCAACAGTCCAGATCACTTCCTAAGAAGTGCCACTAAAAATGTCCTGTGTGTTTGTGTGATGTAGCTGGGCCTGGGTGGTGTGAACTTTGCTAGGGAGGTCCACAGAGGCAGTGAGCGTGAGAGGTACGCTGTGTGGTCCTGCACAGTTAGTTGTGGTTGCTGTTACCATCTTAATAGTCCGTCCTATAATACACCATTTTCAGCTTTTCTTCTCTATGTGTGTTTTATGATTTTTGTACGTGAGCCCAACAGACTCACTCTTAGGGCTATGGAGTTCCCTTGCTTTCCCGTCATCATGCCTTTCTTTGGTGATTCTCCCCATTTTCAGTGCTTCCTCCTTTTGTTATGTGTCAGTCAATTTCACCTCTTTTCAGAAACCGAGTTCCAGCATTCCCTTCAGTAGAAGATCGTCCCTGGTATTGTCACTCCCTCATCTGTTGTCCTGGGGCAGCCTTCCTGTACATCTGTTAGGGTCTCTTGTTACTCTCGGTCTCATTTTGTAGGGTTGAATGTCTGTCCTTTCTACTTGCCCTTCCCAGCTGAGCACTTTCTGAGAACAGATTGTCAGACATGTACCCCCTTGATGCACGTAGGGCCATGCCTAGTAGAGAATGGATGCCTGGTAACTAGTTGCTGCAGTGCAGGCTGCGTCTTAACCTAGTTCACACTACATTGCATTATTTACATTTTTCAGCTAGACATAACAGAGGAAGACTGCTTTAGTTTATTTCCTCTGGAAACCCTTGTGTACCTGACTCCTGACTCAGAACACGGTATGTACTTTACTGCATGGATTCATGTAGCACTTTGTTCTTCGCCCTGTGTTTGATTACTCCCTGTATTAGAACTTGTTAAAGCCATCCAAGGTGTATTGGGAAAAAAAAAAAAGGAATGAACATTAATTGCACACCTCTTATGGATGGATACATCACTATGCTTTCCATATGTGCTGCTGTGTTCACAGCTGTACAAATTTAGCGTCTCCAGCCTCAGCTGGACCTTGTGAGCTACCTGACAATCTTTCCCAGTTTCCCCAGGCAGCTCCCTTCCTTGGCCTCTTGGATCAATGTTAGATACATATTTTTTCCAGAAAACCAACTATTTCACAGAATTTTCAAATTTATTGGTATCAAGTTGATCTTAGTATTCTTTTCTAATTATTTCACATTCCTCTGTCATTTTAATTTTGTCTCCTTTCTGAATCCTAATGGTGATTTGAATCAACTACCTTTTTTTCTTGATTAGATATGCCAGAGCTTTGTCTTTTCAGAGAATGAGCAAATCTGTTACCTTACAGTTTTCTATTTCATTAAATTTCTACTTTTGTCATTAATAATTCTTTACTTTTACTTTCTTTGGATTTAGAAATTATAAAACCAATTTGATCTCAATGGCCTTCATTTTTTCATTAGCTCTTGAAGATATTGATCTAAACAAAGTTTACATCCTTGGTGGACTTGTGGACGAAAGCATTCAGAAGGTAAATGTACATTTTAGACCTAACAACTATATTTTGAAAAGCGGGGCTTACTTTCAGAGGCAGCTGCCATATCATAATCTTACGCAAAAGGCCTGAAAACTCAGAGAATAGGAAGAAGGAGCCTGTCCTGCCTAGGTTGGCCAAGCTCCCTGTCCTCATCTGTGTTAGCGATCCCCTGATCTGACAGTCCAGTCAGGAACTGGAATGGGGAGTGTTTGGTAATTCCGTAAATAGCCATTGTTGAACTCCTTTCTTCTCTCCTCTCTGCAGTTCTGCAAGGGTGACTATGATCTTGACCAACGAAGCATTGACTCACAATTCTTACCAGCTCTTTGTTCTTTTTGAGAGAGGAGTTTGCTCCTTCTTAGGCCATCTTTTCTGCTGACGTAGGACTTATCCCATAATCTCAACATCAATAGGACTCTCCAGATTTCTTTTGTTGAATTGAAATTTTATTGGAGTAATTGGAGTTCTTGAAATATGTTCCTGTTATACACATATTGAGATATTGTTTATATTACTAATTAACATATTGCCTACACAATAAATAATAATAGTCAAACTGTATAAAAATATCTACAGTGAGGAATAAGTCTCCCTCCCATCCTTGTCCTGCAGTGCCCCACACCTTGAGGTAACCACTGTTTACTTTTTTTTTCTTTTTCTATCTATCTATATATATATATTTTAAGATATTTATTTGAGAGAGAGAGAGAGAGCGCACATAAGCAGGGGTGGGGGAGAGGGAGAAGGAGGATCCCTGCAGGGAGCCTGTTGAGGGACTCAGTCCCAGGACCCTAAGATCATGACCTGAGCCAAAGGTAGACGCTTAACAGACTGAGCCACCCAGGCACCCCAACCACTGTTTTCTTGTGTATCCTTCTTGATATAGTCTGTGATCATACAAGTATTTGTTTGTGGATATATTATGTATATATATTTTTTCATATACATAAGTATATTTTATATATTTTTTTCATATCTGTATGAGATATACACACATATTTAATACAGACGATACTTAACTGTATTGCACGTATTCTAAAAGGGTCAGTGTCCCACGACTCAATAGTGATAATCTAAAAAATAGGTGGGGGGTGGAGGTAGAATTCTCTTAAGAATGCCAGCTACTAAATGAGAAATACATAATAGAATTTGAAAAATCGTTATTTTGTCACTCCCAGGGTAACCATTGATTCAGGGAACTGGTTGAATGGAAGGTTGTGGGGAACTGGCTTTTCACATGGTCTCAAAGTATCATCCCACAGATTACAAAGGCAAAAATGTACCATTACAGTGAAGCGATCTGGAGGTCACCATCTTACCAAATGTTCAAACTTAGAATCACCAGTAGTGACATTATGTGCTTCCTGATATGATGGAATCTCACTTGGGAAGTATTCTTACTGGAAAATGTTTAAACTACGTTTTATCATGAGGAAACTGAATGTGAGACATTCTGCAAGACAATTGGACTGCACTTTCAAAAAAAGCCAATGTAATGAAAACTAAAATAGTTAGGGGGGCTGTTACAGATTAAAAGACATTAAAAAGACGTAACTGCCAAATGCAATCTCCCACAGCAGAGTGACAGCCCCTTTTTTGAGGCAAAGTCTAGAGGGTCAGTGAGCAGTGTATGATCAATAGTTGTGCAGTTTTAACACATTGTCTCTCTCCAGCAGTATTTCAATTGAGAAATAATTGGCATAACGATTTCCCAGAGGTATATAAGTTTTTGGTTGTTACTGGAGAGTTTGACTTCGTCACAGAAAATATGCTGAGCACGTATCTTCAAGGGGAATTGTTTTATGTTTAAATGTTCAGAGAACAGAAACTGGACTGTGAGTTCCTTCAGGGCAGCATCCAAGTCTCCTACTAACTTTGGATTCTTGTACTCCAGTTCAAAATGTTTGTAAAAGAATAGACTTTAAAAAAATCGTAGACCAAAAAATAAATAAAATCGTAGACCTTGTATGCAAAGGAGTGTTATCCTTCAAAGAAGTCTTTTGAGCAGCCGTACCTTTATCTTCTCTGAATTGCATCACTAACACATTTTGGAAGTTCTCTCTTGGAATTGTGTCTCACGTGAGTCTGAGCAGCAGGTAGGCCAGTGTTAGAACAGAGGTGCGATACCCGCTTCAGGCGGCTACAATTGGTTAGATCACACTAGTGCCAGTTGGTGATAGCACTGTAGCAAAGGACACAGCAAGCTCGAACAAATTCAGAAACGTTTGGCCTGAATGACGAAGAGACTCTAGACTAAGTTGTAGTCAAGGGAGAGGCGACAGAACTGAGACTACCGGAAGGGTGCACAGGGGCATGATCACTGCTGTCACGTACCTGAACAGCCTTCGTGTGGAAGAGCCCTTTTACTTGCTTGGTGTGGCCCTGGGGGAGATGGAACTAGGACAAATGAGTGGAACGCTCAGGGAAAACAGAAAATTTGGCTATCAAGAATTTCCACTTAACCCATACTGTCAAAATTGGAATAGGTTTCCCCAGAATGCATGGAACTCCATCACAAGGATTGTCCACTTAGGGACAGAGCCCACTTGGGAAGGAGGCCATGGAGGATAGACAAAGATTGGATGGATATTTGAAGTGGGATAGTTAACTGTTGAGGCCCCTTCCAAACCCAAGGATGTTAATTATCCCAATAATCTAAACCTTTCTCTTTAATCCTGAAATTGTAAGTAGGTAGGTGATCTTTCCAAAGCTTCTTACAAGGTAGCAAATATAATTTAAACATCAGTTCGTGACTCAGGGACATCTTTAAAGGGATATTAGTTACTGTACTTCGATCCTAAATGGCCTCAGATTTTGGGGGTTTGTTGATTTCTTATGACTCCTTTCTGCAGTTTTCAGAGCCCTTCCTTTTAATTGGGCTGTGTGCTCTCACAACTTAATGCTGTCTTGCTGCTTGCTGCTTGTGTATCTGACTTGAATCCTTTCTCGTCTCTAATTAGCTGCTGCCCAATGGCTACAAGCTGAAAACTCCAGATATACAGAATTGTGACTTACTGAGTTAGGGTCAGGAGTGTTCTCCTCTGATTGATTAGACTGCTTGAACTTCTGGATGCAGATTGTACCTGCCGATAATGCCTCTCTTGACTTATTTCCTTCTTGGTTGTAAGTAGTAAATGGAGACTAGTGGATACATGACTCCCAAGTGAGATGTTTGCTGCACAAGCAAACGTGGAACAAGTAAATACTCTTCATTATCTGACATTTCTTCCATTCTACCATAGGCCACTGATTTTTAATACACTTACCATTTAATTATGATTACAGATGGAAATTGGAGTGGTGGTAAATAGGGTCTCTCACAATTTATTATGTATATTACAATGAGAATATCTTTGTCATTTTTAAAAGAAAAATCTTTAACTGTGATTCACAGAAGGTGACCTTTCAGAAAGCCCGAGAACATTCTGTCAAGACAGCCCGCTTGCCAATCCAGGAATACATGGTCAGATGCCAGAATGGGAAAAACTATCATTCAGAGATATTGGCCATCAATCAAGGTACTGCTGACATGGCCCACACTTAACATGTGTTAGTTCTGGTGCTACTTCTTTGCATTGTGTTTAAGTATAAATGGCCCTTGAAGCAGCCCCTGCCCCACCCCCCCGGGACTGATGTGCTCAGATTTTATTGCGTGCCCTTTGTGACAGATACTCTGGCCTCTCAGAGGCATTTTTCATTTTCTTCTCAGATTCCAGCTATGTTAAAGATCGTGGAAATTTTTCCCTTGGCCTAAAGTGCCCTGTATTCAACCCATCATTGAACGGTGAATTCTTTTTTTTTTTTTTTTGAAGATTTTATTTATTTATTTGACAGAGATAGAGACAGCCAGCGAGAGAGGGAACACAAGCAGGGGGAGTGGGAGAGGAAGAAGCAGGCTCATAGCAGAGGAGCCTGACGTGGGGCTCGATCCCACAACGCCAGGATCACGCCCTGAGCCGAAGGCAGACGCTTAACCGCTGTGCCACCCAGGCGCCCCTGAACGGTGAATTCTTATTTGTCCTTCGGAATTCAGTCCAGGGGTATCTTGGCTGCTCCCTTCCCCCTCTCAGCCATGTCAGGGCTCTCCTTTGTGTTCCCATTGTACTGTTTTCCTCTCAGTGTTGCCTCACTGTCCGTTCACAGGCTCGTATCTCTCCATGTAGGCTGAGGTCCCTGTGGGCAAGTCGGTCCATGTGTAGTGCAGAGTAGCTTTGTTGAATGAAATATTCCAGAGCACCTTTTTCCTCATTAGTCCTTTACTAGTTCTTTTTCCTCACTATGGTCACTATGTTTTCTTTTTACCCTTCTAACAGTATTTGATATCCTGGCCACATACTTTGAGACTCAAAACTGGCCTGAATCATTGAAGAAAGGGGTTTCTTCCAGAAAAGGCTACATTCTTCAGAACTCAGTGGATGATGGACAGCCTAAGGAGCTGCAGAAGGCAAAGGTGCTGGAGGTGCCTTGACTGAAAAGCAGAGAAGAGGCTGGCGAAAGCACACACTTGCCTTTACTTGACATCTTGGATCTTCACTAGAATATAAGTTACTAATAACAGGGACCACATTTTATGCTCTTTTCTATCTCCAATAGTGCCTAGCTCACAGGAAGAGCCCAGATATATGTTGACTAAGTAAAAAGTTTACATAACAAGGAATTAGCCCTCAACTACATGGCTTTGGATGTATTAATTCATCTTTTATATACCTATTTGTGAAATACCTACTCTTTAGAGATAGCTAAAATAATTAATTGTTGTTGTATCAAAAATTTAATTTTCACTCAGCTGGCATCATAAAGTTGTAGCACTTTCTCCAGCCTCTTCTGATCATGTTGATTTTCCCCAACTCAGGAATACACTTTACATGTTTTGCAGGACCAGCCTGTCCTAACCTAGCCCTGCTTTAAGCCCCCATAGCACTTTGTTGCCAATTGTGGCTCCTACCCCGTCTCCCCTGCTGAGTATGGGAGTGGAGGGTTTCTCTCTTCCTTAGTGTAGCCTCCTAACAAGACACTTGGTGGGAGTATCTTTACATCCTTCTGAGCCTTGTACAAACTAGATTTTTCATATATACTTGTAACTAACAGGTCAAATTGAAAAACAAAAACACAGTATTAAGTCTAACTTAAAAATAAGCAAAAAATACATTGCCTCTGACACAAGCATGTTGGATAACCTCTCATTACACAATTCTCAGTGATCCCTTTTCTCATATCTTAGTTACATACAGTTGTTTCAGTTACTCTGACCAGTTTGGGTTAGTGAACTTGAAAGCTAAGCTGTTAGCAAATTCAGAAAATGTAATCTAGATCTCAAAAGAACCAAAATGTTACTTCTCTGCTCTGTCCCCCTCCCCTTCAGAATTTAATCCTTCAGGAGCTATGATCACCTTACAAATTATAAGTGACTTTTTATTAAAAGCAGCCCAGTCTTCAGGAAATATCTTTGGGAATATATAATGCTCTTTGGTCTTTATCACCATATTGAATGAGTTCTATAATCTCTGTCATCCAAGAAGGGACCTCCTATGGCTAGGCTTCAGGGGTGACTCATACTCTCAGGGAGGTCTCTGCCCTCCAGAACACTCACCTAGATCATCACCTCTAAAGGTGTTGTTTAAAACCCCAAACAGCATGCAAGAATTTCCTCTCCAACTCTATCACCTCTACCATTTTCCCAAAACCTAGGCATGTAGTCTTGGACTTGGGTTTAGAGATCCTCATCAGTGTTATTTATAAAACAAAAAGCTGGATGTACCCAAAATATCCTATAACATGAAAATGAAATATTAACTATTGCATTTTTTAATAGCAATCATGTAAGAAATACATTAAATGTTGTTTGAAGTGAACAGAGTACATCACAAAGTAGTATATAAGGTGGAATCCTGTAATTCCAATTTGAAAAATACTTACACTATGTCTACAGTGTACTTGCTTCTTTATGTATTCTGCATTTTCTGTGAACAAGTTTTACTATTATCAGAAAATAACTTACTTTAATGCTTACTTCCGGTTTATTATAAATGCTGCACTTTAGAAAAACTAAAGGAGTTAACACCAAATAAACTATAATACATTTAGTAAACTTTATTGTAAAGAAAAAAATACATCATTATTTCATAATGATTTTTCTCACCCAGAACATGGGTGGCAATGAGTAACATTTTTATAAAAATATTTTATTTAGGACTTTAATAAGACAGTTTATGTACATTCACATTTTGTCTTCTGAACGTATTTTAATGGGGAGAGGTTCCCCTGAAAAATTTTTCCCCAGGAAACCCACTGTCTCTTGGGTCAAATGACCTGTAAAAAATTCCATCTAACTTTCTGCCAATCTGGAGAAGATCTGTTTTCTTTGATCTGCTGTCATGTGTTCACAAGCTTCTAAAATGTTTGCCAGAATTAAGGTCTGCTGAATGGTTTTTGCCTTAACCCATATTCTTCCATTCATCCCAAATACTATCTCCAGTGGGTAGAGTTTTCCCACTTCTTGTAGGATTTCACAGTCTGGAGCCAGAAGCCTGGTGAGGAGATGGAAAGTAAATTTAATAAAGTGGTAGGGTGTGACCTGACTCTCCTTTAAAAGAAGACTCCTAGTTTCTGGACAGTTCTCCATAGTTATTAAAAAACCTACCAACATCATCCAGGAACAAGACACATGACATTTGCTGCCCCCTTTCATCCAAGCACACTTAGCCGTATACCACAGGTCACAACAGTGGGTTATATGCTCTACAAAGAAATCAAACTCCCTGTGTCACCAACTTTACAAAAAATGTATAAAGTTCTTCCCCTTATACTGTCAGAGCGCTTTTTTCCTGGGCTTTAGAATCATAGTTTTTTTTTTTTTTTATTATCTATGGTGGTAAAAGAACAGTTTAAGCTTATTTTCCTGACCATATCAATTATTCCCTGGTATTAAATTTAGTACTTGTGACTTTCAAACCACAAGGGTGCTGGTTGGTTAATAACGTGCTTCTCTGTCTTCAACTAATAGTCCAAATCTGCAGAATAAGTAACAAAGAGAGACATGCAACACCGAGCTCTGAGACTCAGGGGCTCTAGGAGTAAAGCTCTTTAACAGGCCACAGCTTTCGGTAGGTAAAGGTCTGAAAACCTAACAGAATCTAACTCTGGAAACCATTAATTCTACCAGGACAGAACAGCAGGAGACTTATGTGACTGTATTCATAAGTTTTTAGAGCACATCAGCCTACCTGCATTTGGCTCCCATTACTAGAAAAATCTGGTCATTTTGTACAATTGTAAATTTTATCTATATTCAAATGACTTAGAAGGAGGAAATGCCAGTTTTCATATTTGGATTGAGTATATCAGCTATAAGGAACAGACTTTCTGGGAGAGAAGCCTAGACTCCATTCATATCAACACAAAAACTACACCACCAGATAGAAAATGAATTTACCATATTCACATGAAGAAAGAATGGGACTAAATACATGAGTTTATAACTGTGGTAAAAATGGACACTGATTTTTAACTCTGAGGACATTCAGACATTGTTACAAAAAATCCAAATCCCAAAGATGAGTCAGCTTTCCAAGAAGGTATAACTATAAAAGAAGATAGGTGAGCCAGAAGGCATCAGGACTTACTTTCTAATTAAGCCCAAAGTCACTTTAAAAAGCAGACCGTCCTGTCCGATCACCCCCATTCCACTGGCTCGTCCACAGCTGTCAATACAGACCATTTCTGGTTCCATATCTTTATTAGCAACCACAAATTGGCCATAGATGAGATCTCCAACCTAAAATGATAATTCAAAAACAGTTCATTTCAACAAATCATTTTTTTTAAAGATTTTATTTATTTATTTGAGAGAGTGAGTGCATGAGCATGAGCAGAGGGGAGAGGGAGAGGGAGAAGCAGACTCCCCACTGAGCAGGGAGCCCGACGTGGGGCTTAATCCCAGGACCCTGGGATCATGACCTAAGCCAAAGGCAGACGCTTAACTGACTGAGCCACCCAGGTGCCCCTCAGCAAATCATTCTATAGGTGCCTCTGGTTCTTTCTCATTGGCAGCAATGCCAGCCATCTATATTTCTGTGGCTAACCGACCAATTATCCTCCAGAATACCCACAGTCACTCTGGAGTTGAGTCTTTAAAAAGGCAACATTAAGGGACACCTGGCTGGCTCAGTCGGTTAAGCATCTGCCTTTGGTTCAGGTCATGATCACAGGGTTCTGGGATCGAGTCCCACATCGGGCTTCTTGCTCAGCAGGGAGCCTGGTTCTCCCTCTGCCTGCCACTCTTCCTGCTTGTGCTCGCTCTCTGACAAATAAAATCTTTTAAAAAAAAAAAAAAAAAGGCAACATTAAGATGTGTACCCTCCTCAGACTGGGAGCTATCTCAAAGACAACATCCTCTAGGGTTACACCACCTGACACACTAGCCATTACCCACATGTAGTTATTTAAACTTAGAGTTAAATTAATTAAAGTTAGATATTTAAAATTCAGTTCCTCAATTGCAATAGCCATATTTCAAGTGGTCAACAGCTACATGTGGCTAGTGGCTACCATACTAGTCAGTGCGGATGTAAAACACCAGCATCATCACAGAAAGTTCTAGTAGACTGTACTACCCTAGGGAATTACAGAAGATTGGAAACTCTTGGCATGCAAATTATTCAAAGCAAAATGAACAATGGTAATTTACTGATACTTCATGCAAGACTTACTTAAAAACCTCAGATGGGGCACCAGTGGCTTAGTCAGTTAAATGTCCAACTCTTGATTTTGGTTCAAGTTATGATCTCAGGGTTGTGAGACTCCACCCTCAGTGTGGGGTCTCCTTGAGATTCTCCCCCCCCCCCCCCCCCCCCCACCAAAAACCCCGCAAATAAAGAAATCTTTAAAAAAAAACAAAGCTCAGAGTTGAACTTCAAAATGATGAAACAAAGGGAATGAGGAAAGAGAACTTGTTCTGTTGTGTATCTACTATTCCTTGATGACTAGCAACTAAAGAGAAACAAAAACACTCTTTGCATTTCAAGAGCACTTGGTCTTGGAAGGCAGTGGGGATGTACATATAAATAACAAAGTTCATTTAAGACTTTATAGGTGCTAAAGTTAAAGAAAGGTGACTGTAGACGGATGGTTTTACAGAGGTGGTGGTGTTTAGCCTGGGTCTCAAAAAATGAGCATGTGTATCATAGGCTAAGGGGACAGAGCAATCCAGATAGAGGGGACAGCATGAGCAAAGATGCAAGGGCAGGGACTTATGAATTCAATAGCACTATTGAATAGTTGGGGGGGGGGTTCAAGCATGGCTACATAGAAAATATAATTATAGATGAGGGAAGACTTCTGGAGTATAATGCCAATGAAATCTGTAGGCGCTAAAGATTTTTTTTTTTTTAGAAAGGGGAGCATGTGAGGCTGTCAGCTCTCAAAATCCCGGATGGAAGGACAAAAGTGTACAGGCAGGGATGTTAATGAGGAAGTCACTGACCAAGTCTGGTCAAAAGTAGCTAAGATCTGGGGGTGCCTGGGTGGCTCAGTCGGTTAAGCAGCTGCCTTTGGCTCAGGTCATGATCTCAGAGTCCTAGGATAGAGCCCCGCTTCAGGCTCCCCGCTCAGCAGGAAGTCTGCCTCTCCCCTTGCTCGTGCTCACGCACTCTCTCTCTCCGAAATAAATAAAATTAAAAAAAAAAAAAAAGGAGGTAGCTAAGGTCTGAACTTGCAAAATGAAGATATAGATGGATGAATGAGCAGAACATCCGAGATAGAAACAAACAGTATCAGTAAAGATTAAGCAACTAAAGACAAATGAAATGTTAGTGAGAAGGGGGAAAGAAACCACCAAATTTCTGAATGGACAAAGTGCGGCTAAGCTATCTGAAAAGCCCAAATCGAAAACTTGAGGTAACAAGACTGCTCCTTTGTCAGCTCCAAGAAGAGATTGTTGGGAAACAGAGATGTGACTGAAGTTGTGAGATGCCAGTCCCAGGACTTAACAATCAGGCTGCATGGCTGGCTGATATGGCAATTTGCACTACTTACCCTTCCTTCCTCCCCAAACCTATGGCTTACTTCCTTGTCCAGTGGATACGGACATAACAGATAACAATAGAGAGAACAGATATAACCTTTCAACTCAGTAGAGATGAAACAGCCCCCAATATAGCAAATATAAAGTAAGTATGTGACTCTGGCCCCAGAGCTGGAGCACTGGGAGGAACTCCTGGAGCCTGAAGTGATTACACAGATGCTGAGAGATTAACCCACCAAACTAAGAAAATAGGTCATGCTTAGGAGATTATTCAGGTAGCCTTCTGGATATTTTTATGCTTTTCTTATTTTTGAAACCAAAGGTTCCCATCATTACCTGCACATTTGGTCTGTTTCTTTTAGTTGCACCTTCAAATGCCAAGTAAGACAAAGATGCTGGCTCACTCCCTCCAACATCAACTTTGAATATATCTCCAGATTTAGCTGTCACTATGCCGATCACATGGTCTCCTTTCACTGGGACATACTACAAAAGAAAACAGAATGAAGGAACAGCCATTAAATGACAATCATTTCCAAGATATCTTGGAAGGATATCTTCATTAAGTCCTTAGTGGCTACTTTACTGTCATTAGAGTTTAGAAACTATTTTGAAATTCAAGTGTACAAATTAACACAAATGAACAAATTTGATCATATGTTACTCTCAGTAAAACAATCACATCATAAACTCTCTTAACAGCTTCTAATGGTCTGTTCATCTGAGTCAGTATCCCATACATCTTGTACCCTTATCAGGAAGTCCCTAGAGCTTCTGGGGACATATTAAGTCCAGGGGTACAAGGGATCCTACAACCAAGGAAGGCTATTTCATTGTTAAGACAGTAAAGTCCTTACTTGTTCTAAGAGAAATTTAACTCCCTGGAACATCCACTCATTGAGCTTGGATTTCTGCCCTTTGGGACTCCAAACGATATGCCTAGTGCTCCCTGGCCTTTGAGATTTTGAAGGCAATTTAAGACTATGTCTTACAGTCCTTAAACTCTTATACGTCAAGATTTCCAGTCTCCTTTCTCTCTTGGTCGCCCTTCTCAGGCCACGTTTCATTTGTTCACAGTGCTCTAAAGGGGATGCAGAGGTTGGGCACAAGACTACGGTGGCTCTACACTAGCATTAACAGGGGAAGACCAGGGCTCCATCCCTGCCTCTTCCCAGAGCGAAGATTTCACTCTCACGGCCATACCGCCTTTCCGGAGTCCCAACTCACCCGTTTCTGCTGTGAGTCCACCCAGTAAACGCCACCGCCGCTGCTGCCGCCGGGCTCCTTGTGACGGAGGCGGCCGCACTTGGTGACCAGCAGGCGGTCGCCACAGCGCCGCAAGCCCGGGCCGCACACAACGCGCCCCCGGGAGCGCGTCCCCGCATTCAGGCGCAGCGGTCGCTCCCCAGCACCTCCTGGGCCTTCAGCGTCCTCCTGCTCGGGCAGCAGCAGTTCCTCACCCGGGAGCACCACCTGATCTAGCACAGTGCGCGCCGCCCGCGCCCTGTCTCCCGCAAGGGATTCGGCCGCAACACCCACCGCCTCAGCCATACCGGGAGCCACCAAACGCAATTTTCACCTTCCGCTTCCGGTTCCGCGTCCACTCGCCAGCCGGCACCAGGCTTTCCGTTTCCGGTAGTAGCGGTCTATTTTAATTGAACCTACGTCTATGAAACCTGATCACCGTGTTCTGGGGTCCTGCCAAGGTGGCTGTGATTATAAACCTCGCCCGTCACCCATCTTGCAATCTTTCTGCAGAACAGTAGGAAAAACACGGCTTAAGTCGATGGCAGAGTCCTCACATTCGCTGTTTCGGGTTGCATCGCAGGATAGTAAGACGCTCCCACTTATGGTTCCGTGGGAACCTTGAGGACTGAGCAGAGGGGCTTCGGATTGATCCTCTCCTTCCGACTCCGCCCTCAAAAGGGAAAGTGTTTTTCTTTTTCAAAAAAAAAAAAACCTTTTTTGGTGGTAGCTAGAGAAGATATCTGTTCACATTGTGGGAAACAAAGAGAAGAATACAAAGAAAATAAACAAAACGTATTAGTCTTTGCCCCCATTTGTCTCCTGCTAGGCTGTGAGCTAGTTCTCACTTTGTAGCCCAGGGTCTAACACCTAGATAGGTAGTACCTGATGGGTGAATGCATAGTAACATTTTGGTGTGTGTTTCTTCCCTTTTCCCCCTGAAAATATACACATACACATGAGCATTTCCACATAATTGAGCTATCCCTACATGGCCTGGGGAAATCAGTAACCGCAATTAAATCCTTGCGGATACATTCCCTGAGGCACACTAGTTGCCCAGGTGAGAAGCAGCTGAATTCCAAATCCACAGCACATCAGGACTGCTCTTACTTGAAATCACTGTTTCCTCTGTACACCAGCATCTCCAGTTAGTGCTTGCTCAGATTCCCCAGCACGGTTGGGTGCTTCTGGGGAGTGGGAGGGCTTGGCTTTGCCTATCTCTTTGAGGCATTGGCTTCCAACTTGAATTTTTAGATTTGGGGGACGTTTAAGACGGATCATCCCTAACTTACCTTCCAAATTTGGCAAAATGCTGGAGAGCCAACTGGGTAAAAGAGTCTTTTTTTTTTTTTAAGGTTTTATTTATTTATTTGACAGAGAGAGAGACACCCAGCGAGGGAGGGAACACAAGCAGGGGGAGTGGAAGAGGAAGAAGCAGGCTCCTAGCAGAGGAGCCCGAAGTGGGGCTCGATTCCAGGACTCTGGGATCAGGCCCTGAGCAGAAGGCAGACGCTTAACGACTGAGCCACCCAGGCACCCCTGGGTAAAAGAGTCTTAAGAGGACAACTGAAATGTAGCTTTTGTTGTTGTTGTTGTTTTTAACAATTTTAAAAAGGATTTTATTTATTTATTTGAGACAGATACACAGAGAGCATGAGCAAGGAGAGAGGCAGAGAGTGAGGGAGAAGCAGACTCCCGGCTGCGGCAGGAGCCCAATGTGTGGCTCAATCCCAGGATGCTGGGATCATGGCCTGAGCCAAAGGCAGGCGCTTAACCATCTGAGCCACCCAGGCACCCCTAGCTTTTATTGTTTTGCAGTCAGATTGTTGCAGGAGCTTATCTTGATAGGTTACTCTGGCAGGAAGGATGGTGCAGATTTTTCCCCCTCCTCCCCATTCCCACCCAGCTCTAGAGGACCTGCAACCAGTAGGTATTCAATGACCAAGAGCGCCTGAATCGTGGCTGGCCCAAGGCCATGCCCAAAGAGCGCTCAATGGCCTCTGGTCTGGGCCAAGCAGAGAAAAGTCGGGAAATGATCCCAGGTTTGTCCCTCGCGCACCCCATGCTGATAGAGAAGTCTTTGGAAAAAAGTTGGCCCAAAGCTGGCTAAGGAGGCCTTTAAAGCCCACCACCTTTTGCGAGTGGCACGTGGGTACCTCCTGGCTCACTCCCAAGTCGACAGACAAAAATCCGACGCCCAGAGACTTGCAGTCACCTGAAGACCGAAAGTTGTGGCCGGAAGGGGCCGACCTCAGCTCCTCGCAGGTGGGGCCCTCCCCCGGGGCGGGCCCAGGAGGCGGGGCGCGCGGGAAGACCTCCTTTGCTTTGAGCCGCGTGCCTCCAAGTCAGTGCTTCGCCGCTTCGGTGCCCGGAGGCCTCTGGTGAGTAAAGCGCACGGCCGGGGTTGGCGTGGCGGGCAGGGCCTGGGGATTGCGGAGGTCCGCCAGCGTGCGGGTGAGTGGGGAGCCAAGGCCTCCGGCGAGTGTGTGGAGGCCTTAACTAAGCTCCTGCTGCGGCCGTGGACTTCAGCGACATGCGGTTCAGCCTTGGGGTCCGCTTGGGTCGCGGTTATGAAGTTCGCGTTTCCAATGTGCCGTTTCTTGTTGCAGAAGTGGCCGTGGGGCTGGGGAATGCAGAGGAGGCTGGACCCGTGCAGTTAATGCAGGCCTTCCTGGGTGGAAAGCAATCTTAGCTGTCAGCCCCCCGCGTCAGGGCTTCCCAGCAGATCGGCCCAGGTGGAATAGGCCCATTCCTTGTTTGGGGGTGGCCCGCTTGGAGCCGGAGCTGTAAGGGTGGCTCTGCCCTCGATTGCTTGTGGCATACACCTCCCCACTTCAGGATTTTCTTCCACAAAATTACCAAATTGATGTTTAGAAAGGTTGGGCCAGACCATAGCCTTCCAGACGATTTCCCAAAACTACTTCTTTAGAAATCTTGGCGACTTGAGAAGCTGGCAAAGTAGCATTTCATGGTTGCTTTTCTTTGTTGACTGGTGAAATTGGGCAGTTTTGTTTAGCTTTTGGGTCCACGCTGGGCGGTGGCTTGAACAAGATCCTGAGATCAAGACCTGAACTGAGGGTGCCTGGGTGGCTCAGTTGTTTAAGCCTCCAACTCTTGGTTGTGGCTCAGGTCATGATCTCGGGATCCTGGAATCGAACCCCGCCTAGAGCTCCCTGCTCAACGGGGAGTCTGCTGCTCCTTCTGCCTCCCCGCTTCCCACTAGTGCACGCTCTGTCTCTCAAATAAATAAATAAAACCTTAAAAAAAAAAAAAGACCTGAGTTGAGATTAAAGGTTGGGCACCCAACCTGCTGAGCCACTGAGACAGGGGGTCGGGGGGTTGCTTTTTCCTTTCAATCAGCAACTCTAGTTGAGCATTTGCTCTGAGCCAGGAAGTGAGCCGAGGAGTCAGCCGAATCATGGTCCCTGCCCTGGGGGAGTTTGCTGTCTCCACATGAAAATATCAAGGGTTAGGGTGGCTGTAACAACCTGATTAGGGTGTCAGTCCCAAGGGTAGAGAGGATGAAATGGTTACCACTCTGTGGGGAGGAAGGCGTCAGGATAGGTGTCCCAAAGAATGTGATATTTGAGTGAACCTTTAAGATTTTTTTTAGTCTTTTTCAAATTACAAATGAATTACATGCTGATTTAGATACAGAAATTAAGAGGCCATGTAAGTATTGCTAGTGTCTTTATTCAAGTAAAGAATTTAAATGTAAATGCTTATAATTATCACTTACAAGTAAGTCTGCTTGCTACCAGTGTTTTTAATCACAAATAATCATGGCAGGTAAAAGCTAAAGAGAGCTTTAAAGAGTATAAGAATAGCAGTTGTAGGGAACAGCCATGCCTAGTAGTGAGATAGCACATCTGAGGAAGGCTCTTCCTGCTGTCCGGGACTGACTGAGACCTTGTCGGAGAGGACATGGTCATGGCTCATTAAATAGTAAGAAGTCACTGGGAACCTGGGCCAGTGCAACTTGCTTAGAAATCCACCCTCCAGGGGCACCTGGGTGGCTCAGTTGGTTAAGCGTGCGGCTCAGGTCATGATCTTGGGGTCCTGGGATCAGCCCCAAGTCTGGCTCTGCGCTCAGGAGAGAGTCTGCTTCTCCCCTCTCTGTCTCTCCCCCTCTGTCTCCGCCCTCCCCCCCTTCTGTGCGTGCACTATCACTCTGTCTCTCTTTCTCTAAAATAAATAAATCTTGAAAAGAAATCCACTCTCCAGACCTTGCTGGCACTACTAGGTTTCTGGGGAAAGCTGTTCCTGGGGGAGTGTCTCCTGGAAGCCTCTGTTACAAAACTGCCTGATACAGTGCTAGGGAAAACTGCTGGCTGCTGGGTGCTTCTGGCCACCAAGATAAGCAGGAGCAGATGCTGGAGAAGCTGCCATGCTGCAGCAGCATACCAGAATGAACACTGGAACTGGTAAGCAAAACCTATTCCTCCTGAAATGCTTCTTCAGGGCCTTCTCCCTACAGAATTTGTCTTTATGTTAGATAGCAAAGAAAAAATGTTTTAAAGACCCAGATCCATTTTCTCAGAGCAGTAAGGGTGAGCTTAGAGCATTGTGTCAGTGCACTGATAACCGGCTCATGGTCTCATGAAGTTGTGAGATCAACAGACTTGTCAGTAACAGCAATAAGGTAGAGTCTGCCCAGGCCCAGATGGCTTCATTGACAAATTCTACCAAACATTTAAAGAATACCCATTCTTCACAAATTCCTTCCAAAAAGAAAAAAAAAATAGAAGAGGAAGGAACACATACCAACTCATTCTGTATGAGGCCAGGATTACCCTGGTATCAAAACCAAAGATACCACTGGAAAAGAAAACTACAGATTAATATAACTTATAAATATAGACACAAAATCTTCAACAAAATACAAGCACTGAATCCAGCCTTATAAAAAAAGAATTACACACCATGACCAAATGGAATTTATTCTAGGAATGTAAACATTTAAAATCAATTAGCATACCATACCAAAGGACAAAAACCACATTATCATCTGAATAGATACAGAAAAAGTATTTTAAAAAGTTCAACACCCTGTCATGAGAAAACAATCAATAAACTAGGATTAGAAAGGAACCTCCTCAACCTAATAAAGAGCATCTACAAAAACCCACCGCTGACATCATACTGAGTGGTGAAGGACTGAAAGCTGTCTCCCTAAGATCAGGAAGACAAGGATGTCTGCTCTCCACTTCTTTTTTTTTTTTTTAAAGATTTTATTTATTTATTCGACAGAGATAGAGACAGCCAGCGAGAGAGGGAACACAAGCAGGGGGAGTGGGAGAGGAAGAAGCAGGCTCATGGCGGAAGAGCCTGATGTGGGGCTCGATCCCAGAACGCCGGGATCACGCCCTGAGCCAAAGGCAAACGCTTAACCGCTGTGCCACCCAGGCGCCCCGTCTGCTCTCCACTTCTATTCAGCATTGTACTGGAGGTTCTATCTGAAACAGTTCAGCAAGAAAAAAAAAAATAAAAGGTATCCAGACTGGAAAGGAAGAAGTAAAACTATTTCTATTTGCAGGTGATATCCGGTATATAGAAAACTGTAAGGAATCCATTAAAAAAAAAGCTGTTAGAACTAACAAATGAGTTCAGCAAGGTTGCTACATTCAAGAACAATATACAAAAATCAATTGCATTTTTATATACTTGGAAAACTGATATTAAGACAGTTCCATTTACAGTAGCATCAAGGGGAATAAAACATTTGGGAATAAATTTAACAAAAATACTAAACTTAAACTCTGGGAATTTTAAAACATTGAAAGAAATTAAATATCTTAATAATTGGAAAGGTACCTCATATTCATGGGTCAGAAGATTTAATATTGTTAGGATAATAGTACTCCCCAAATTAATATACAGATTCAAAGTAATTCCTGTCAAAATCCCTACTATCGTCATTGCAGAAATTGACAAACTGATCTTAAAATTAATATGGTATGGGCAGAAGATATGAACAGACACTTTTCCAATGAAGACATACAAATGGCTAACAGACACATGAAAAAGTGTTCAAAATCATTAGCCATCAGGGAAATTAAAATCAAAACCACATTGAGATACCACCTTACGCCAGTTAGAATGGCAACAATTGACAAGGCAGGAAACAACAAATGTTGGAGAGGATGTGGAGAAAGGGGATCCCTCCTACATTGTTGGTGGGAATGCAAGTTGGTACAGCCACTTTGGAAAACAGTGTGAAGGTCCCTTAAAAACTTAAAAATTGAGCTACCNCTTAAAAATTGAGCTACCCTGTGATCCAGCAATTGCGCTACTGGGTATTTACCCCAAAGATACAGACATAGTGAAGAGAAGGGCCATATGTACCCCAATGTTCATAGCAGCATTGTCCACAGTAGCTAAATCATGAAAGGAACCGAGATGCCCTTCAACAGATGACTGGATTAAGAAGATGTGGTCCAGGGGCACCTGGGTAGTGCAGTCATTAGGCATCTGCCTTCGGCTCAGGGCGTGATCCCGGCATTCCAGGATCGAGTCCCACATCGGGGTCCTCCACTGGGAGCCTGCTTCTTCCTCTCCCACTCCCCTGCTGTGTTCCCTCTCTCGCTGGCTATCTCTGTCACATAAATAAATAAAATCTTAGAGGTTAAGATGGCGGAGGAGTAGGGGACCCCTTTTTCAGCTGGTCCCCTGAGTTGAGCTGGATAGGTACCAGACCAGCAGGAACATCCACGGAATCAGCCTGAGACGCAGGAAGATACATCCGGATCTCTACAAATGAACACCTCCAGCGCTGAGTATCGAGGTACGAAGCGGGGAGCTGTGAAACCGCGCACAGATATCGGAAGCTAAACAGAAGGGGGAGGGAGCCGCCGTGTCAGGGCGCCGGGAAGCGGTAGCCACCTGCACGGGGGAGCGGACAGACCGCGGACCCGCACGCTTGAGACAGCAGACTGAGAACGGGAGCTCCGGGAGCGCACGCGGGAAGGCTGGTGGTTGGCGGGCCACCTGCACGGGGGAGCAGGCGGACTCGCGGACGGCACCCGCGAGACAGCAGACTTAGAACGCGAGCTCCAGGAGCGCGCGCGCAGGGCGGCTGGCGGGCCACCTGCACCGGGGAGCGGGCGGACCGCGGACCCGCACTCTGGAAACAGCAGACTGAGTCCGTGAGCCGGGAGCGTGCGCCACCAAGCATCTC
>NC_048224.1:27186577-27420056 GCF_002007445.2 Ailuropoda melanoleuca
GATGGGTAGTAAGGGAGGGCACGTATTGCATGGTGCACTGGGTGTTATACACAAGTAATGAATCATGGAACTTTACATCAAAAACTAGGGGTGTACTGTATGGTGACATAATAAAAAAATATTATTATAAATAAAAAATAAAATAAAATTAATATGGAAATTCAAGAGATCCAGAACAGCAAAAACAAGTAAACAGACAAAAAACTTGAGAATCAGAATAAAGTTGGAGAACTTACACTTCTGATTTTAAATCCTACTATAAGGCATTTTAAATCCTAGTATAAGGCTTTCAGTAATCAAGACAGTACTGGCATAAGGATAGACATAGATCAAGGAAAAAAATTCAGAACACAGATGTAAATCCTCACATTTGTGAGCAACTGATTTTTGATAAGGGTGCTGAGACAGTTCTGTGAGGAAAGAAAAATATTTCAACAAACGGTGTTGGGACAACTGGATATCCATATACAAAATGATGAGTAAACTCTTAGACGAAAACATATACGTTTTTGTGACCTTGGATTTGGCAGTGGTTTCTTAGATATGTTACCACCAAAAGCACAAACAATCAAGGGAAAAAAAATTGGACTTTATTAACATTAGAAACTTGTGCTTCAAAGACACCATTAAGAAAGTGAACACAGGGGCACCTGGGTGGTGCAGTTGGTTAAGTGTCCAGCTCTTGGTTTCAGCTCAGGTTGTGATTTGGGGACCTGGGATAGAGCCCTGCATTGGGCTCAGGGAGAAGTCTGCTCGTAACTGCCTCTCCCTCTGCACCCCTCAGCATACTTCTCCCCTCACCTTAAAATAAATATTTTTTAAAAATTGAACAGAGAACCCACTGAATGGGAGAAAATATTTGAAAATAATGTATCTGATAAGGGACATGTATCGAGATTATATAAGCAACACCTGCAGCTCAATAATAGACAAGTGGCCCATTTTAAAAATGCGGAAAGGATCCAAATTGACATTTCTGCAGAGAAAATATATGAATGGCCAATAAGCACATGAAAAGGTGCTTAATGTTATTAGTCCAGGAAATGCAAACTAAAACCACAGTGATAAGAGTATTTTGCCCCCACTAGGATGGCTATAATCAAAAAGATAATAACAAGTGTTGGTGGTAATGTGGAGAAGTTAGAACCCTCACATATTGCTGGTGGGAGTGTAAAATGATACAGGCACTTTGGAAAAGTTAGACAGCTCTTCAAAAAGTTAAACATAGAGGTACCATATAACATGACGGTTCACCTCCAAGGATATACCCAAAAGAATTGAAAGCCTGTGTCTACACAAAAACTGTAGGTGACTGTTCATAGCAGAATTATTCATAATAGCCAAAAAGCACAAACAATGTAAATGACCATCAGCTGATAAATGGGTAAACAAAATGTGGTGCATCTATATAATGGGATATTATTCAATCCCTAAAAAAGAACAAAAGGTATTGATAAGTGCTACAACTTGGTTGAACCTAGAACACAGTATGCTAACTGAAAGTAACCAGATATAAAAGGCCACATACTGTTTGATTCAGTTTATATGAATTCTCCAGAATGGATAAATCTATAGAGACAAAAAGTTATGAGAGGCTGGGAGAGGGGAGAATGAAAGTTATTGTCTAATGAGTATAGTGTCAGTTTGGGAAGATAAAAAGTGTTCTGGAGATGGACGGTGGTGGCAGTTGCACAGCGATATCAATGTACTTAATGCCACGGAACTGTACACCTAAAAATGGTTAAAATGGTAAATTTTATGTTTACCACAATAAAAGGGATATTTCCACAGAAAAAGTAGAGGGATGTATGAAGCAAATGTGACAAAAATCTAGTAATTGTTGAATCTTGATGATGGGCATGGGGTTGTTTTTTAAATTCTCTCGTTTGATATTTTTCATAATAACAAAAATAGTGTGGAGATAGGCAAAATAGATACCTTCTTGGTGACTGTTCAGCGTGGTGAAGCAAAAAATGAAAAAAGTTAATACAAAACAAAACATAAACACAGTTGGACCATGCCTTTCTCCTGCTTAACCTCTCCAGGGGCATCATGTCACCTACAAGAAAAAAACCAAGACTTTCTGTGACAGCTGGCCTCAGCTCACCCTGCCACCCTCATCCTGCTTCTCTTTGACTTTCATTTCTTCTAACACCAAGTCACTTATAAATTTCTCACATATGATATGCCCTGATCTGTGCTATCCTTCAAGCCATGTATGCCCTCTGCTTAAAATTCTTAATTTAACAAACCAATCTCCCTCTCCCTTCTTAACCTCACCTTCAAAACGGGGCTGGATCACCAGTTCCTCCAGGGACTATCTTCTTTTTTTTTTTTTTAGATTTTTTATTTATTTATTCATTCGACAGAGATAGAGACAGCCAGTGAGAGAGGGAACACAAGCAGGGGGAGTGGGAGAGGAAGAAGCAGGCTCATAGTAGAGGAGCCTGATGTGGGGCTCGATCCCATAACGCCGGGATCACGCCCTGAGCCGAAGGCAGACGCTTAACCGCTGTGCCACCCAGGTGCCCCCTCCAGGGACTATCTTCTGATCCTCGTTTGGAGCTAACTGTTCCATGTCTGTGTTTCCATAGCTCACTATCTGTAATCTATCATAGCAGGAAACGTGAGATTGAAACTACCAAATTTATACACATGCACACACACATAACCTAGAATGTAGTGTATCAAAAGGCATCGCATGGAAGTCTGTGAAGGAGTTTCTGTACCAGAAGGAGGTCTTACCTTAAACTTGCTAAATATTTCTTCAGCTTTATGAATATTTTATGTCACAGATTCCTTCAGGGATGACTTAACATACTTTTTCTCTAGGCTAAAAACAGTATGAGGAAAAACAGTAATACGAACCCCTCCCAACAATTCACTTCTAATTCTCATCTAAATAATGTAGATGAATGGTTCTAAAAGCCTACAGGCCTTCTAAAAAATTTTTCTTGAGTGTAGTTGACACACAATGTTATGTTGGTTTCAGATGTACAACGTAGTGATTCCCAAGCTTATAGCTGTTTTTCAGAAAGCCTGTGGAGATAAAAGTCTACAAGGCTTTTTGAAAAACAGCTGTAGTTGCCATGGCCTAGGGGAGGAGGGAAGTAGGAATAACAGTTTAATGGTACAGTTTCAGATGGGAAGATAAAAGTTCCTCTAGTTCCTATCCTCCTATCCTCGCAGCCGCCCTCACCTGCAGTTCATTTCATCAGAAAATAGCCATTGTTTGGGGGTCGAGGTGGGGATAGCAGCCTGGCCGTTGGGTTAGGGAGCCAGGTGGTATACAGACTTTGAGCTGTTCTACGTGTTGTCAGCCTTTTACCATGGATGGTGTGTGTCCCTTCAAGAGCCGAGCCTCCCCGGGAGTCCTGTGGCGCAAACAGGCTCGCCTGTCTTCAGAAGGCCACCTGCAGCTCTTTCAGGTGGAAACGACCTCCTCTCTTGCTACCACTCCTCCTTCCGTTTTCTGTCTTACCAACATTTGTTGAAAATGTTCATCTGCTGTCGTCTGCTCTTCTGTTCTTGTTGTCCAGTGGATTTACACCTTTTTTAAAGACTCCTTGACTGTCTAAGTGCATGTGACCAGTCCACCATTGCATGGGCCGTTTGTCTTTTTATGAACAGAAGTCCGCTAGCACTGCATTTGTTCCAGCTGAGAAACTCAAAATCTCCTGTGCGCCTGGGTCAGACTCTAGGCATTACTTGGTTGTCAGAGCCTTTGAACAGCTATGGAGAGGCACGGAGGTTGGCTCTTCTTCCATGCTTGTGAAACTTTCCCCAAATCTCTCTCTAAAACCAAATGTGGTATTTCAGCTCCCCACCCTGCCAATTACATGCAGCACTTTAAAAACCGCTTTAATGAAGTGTAATTTAGGTGCTGCTGTAAATCTCACCCACTTTAATGTGATTTTTAGTAGATTTGAGTTGTGTAGCTATCACCAAAAATTCAGTTTTACAACATTTCAGTCACCCTAAAAAAGTCCCTCGTGCCCATTTGTAGTCAATTCCCATTCTTACACTACCCCGTGGCTAATCTACTTTGTCTCTCTAGTGTGCCATTTCTGGACATTTCATGTAGATGGAATCATAAAATATGTAGATTTTTTTGTGTCTTGCTTCTTTCATTCAACTTGACGTTTTTGAGGTCCATCTCTGTAGCATGTATTAGTAGTGAATCGTTCCTTTTTGTTTCTGAATAGTGTTCTGTTGTATGGATACACCACATTTTGTTTATCCATTTACAAGTTGATGGCTATTTGGGTTGTTTTCACTTTTTGGCTGTTATGAATAATGCTATTAACATTTGCATACAAAAAGCTTTCTGTGGATGTATGTGTTTATTTTTCTTGGAGGGAACCTAGGAGTGGAATTACTGGGCATTTCCCTAGTGACTAATGATGTTGAATATCTTTTCATATGCTTAATAGACTTAGTATATCTTATTTGATGAAATATCTATTTCAAATCTTTCGCCCATTTTCAAATTGTGTTGCCTGTCTTACTGAGTTATAAGATACTTTTAAATATATTCTAGATAGGGGCATCTGAGTGGCTTAGTCGGTTAAGCGTCTGCCTTCAGCTCTGGTCATGATCTCAGGGTCCTAGGATCAAACCCTGAATCAGGCTCCTGGCTCAGTGAGGAATCGGCTTCTCCTGCTCCCTCTGCCTCCCACCCCCGCTTGTGCTCTTGTGCTCTCCTTCTGTCTCTCTCAAATAAATAAATAAAACTATATATATATATATATAACTATATATATAACTATATATATATAGTTATATATATATATAACATATATATATATAACTATATATATATATATACAGCCAGAATAATACTAGGCATGTACACTAAGTATTATATGAGTGTTTGTTTTTTATTTTATTTTTTATTAAGTTTATATGGTAGGACCATTTCACTCCTGACTACATTATTTTCTTTGAGTTACAGAAGGCTCCCTGACTGAAATGACACACTTACTTTCTTGGTTGTTATCTCTGATACTTCTTGTCAAAGCTCTGTCTCAAGTATTGGGAAACCAAGCAATCATGCCACATGGAAACTGAAACTGAGAGTTAGTCCTGGTGCTTCAAGGGACCTCTGCAGCAGGATCCTGGAAACTCTGCCACGGACAAGTCTCAGCCGCTCTTTCGTCTTTCTCTTTTTGTCTATCTGCATCTCTCCCTACCGCCAACTTTATTCCTTACCCTCCACCCTGAATTTTTTCTCTCCCTCATAACTGCTTACTCGTGATTTCTCTCTCACTCCTGGGGTGTGCTCGTGACCATCAGGACTCCAGCGGCCTTGCCTTGCTTCGCTTCATACTTTTCAGCCCCAACTCTCCCTGCCAGCTAACTGACTTATTTCTCAGTTCAACTCCCAAAGAGTATGAATCTATGTGTGGCTAGAGCTTTTTGGCCTGGGAGCCTCATGGATCAGTGGCCCAATCCTAGTTAATGGGTAGGGGAAGCTGAAATTAAAAAGATACAAAAGCCTTTACCTTTCTCCAGCAGGATGTACAGAGGTGAGGTGTCAGATGTGAAGGTCAGGCATGTGGGCTGCTACAGTAGATAGGACCCATCCAGGGTTCCAGGGAGTTGTCCAAATCTTCTATGTGGGTCTAGTATTGAATATGTAAGCAAATGTTAATTGATAGATTTGCAAGTGTACCCCAATATACTTGAATCGCACCCTTATTTTAAACCTGTAACATCTCATTTAATATATAGTATATACTAAGAGCAAGGCTCTATTTTAAGAGCTTTATATGTACTAACTCATTAAATCCTCATAACAGCTCTGTGAATTTGATATTATTATTATTATCCATACTTTATAGATGAAGCTGAGGGACCTGCCTCTTCTCACATATTTGCTAAGTTGGGGTTTGGATCCAGGCTGTCTGATTACACTATCTTTCACAGGTAACCTGACCACACTGAGCTTTCAGAAAAGTACCCCTCTTAGAACTCTGTGTGGTAAAAGGCACGAAGGGGCTCCCCATTCAAATTTGTGTGTTTGTTTCCCATTCTTCATTTAGAATATTGTTAGTTTTTGACATTTTTTAGTTAGATTTTTTTTTCAAGAGACAGGACTACAAAGTAGGAAGAACACAGACTTTGGAATCAGACAGTTCTGAATTTGAATCCAGGCTCAAACATTTATCTGACCTATTACAAATAATGTTACCTGGGCCACCATGCCCTCATGTTGCCTACCTACGTCAGACACTACCAGTTGATTACAGTATTGTTTCTTATTAAGCCCAGAATCCTTTTCATGATTGCTCAAGCCAGGGGGTTTATAATCAGCGGGAATTGTGCCAGGAGGTGAAACCTATTTGCCATCTCTTTCCTTTAGGCCCAGGTATACAGACTAGCCACCCAAGCCAGTCCTTCAGGAGCCCCCCAAACCTCTCTCTCTTTCCTTTCAGTCTCATCTTCACCTTGTGACAAATAGCTTTTGGGAAAAGTTGCCTGTGGTGATTCTGAACTTGGCCTTTATGAGACTCAGCAGGAAGAGAAGTCCAAACCCATCAGCCGTTACCCCATTCCCTACGAGAAGGACCTGCCTTTTGACATTGTAGAGCTCACGGAGGAGGTAGAAAAGAAGGTGAGATCCTCCCCTCATGCAGGGAGTCAGTCCATGCAGGCTGTGTCGGCTTCAGTGGAATCCCTGGAACTGGTTGCCCTAGTCTGCCCAAGTTTTCCTGTGGACAGACCCTTCTTTGGGGTCTCGTTGTATCCCAGTCAGAAGGACGTGCTTTTTTCCTCTTAGGGACAGGCTCTTATGTTCTGGGACCCTTCCTTGTCACTCAGTCTTCTGCACACTTGTGAAGTTTGTTTATAGTTTCCTTTAGCACTATAATATGGTGTGGAGATAGAACCACTGAGATACATGCTAGCTGCTTAAACAAGTGTGAGAGGTACCTTGCTTCTTCCTATAATTACATGTTGAAAAATAAGGAAAATTAAGTGAGCAGAAAATTCAAAAATAATAATTATCTGATTCCACCTAGGTCAGGCACTATTAGCATTTTGATGTGTTTTCTTCCTTATTTTCTTGTATACATATACATGTAACATTTTTTTAAGTTTATTTACTTAAGTAATCTCTACATCCAGTGTGGGGCTTGAACTCACAACCCCCAGATCAAGAATCACATACTCTTACAACTGAGTCAGCCAGGCACCCCTATACATGTAACTTTTTTTTAAATGAAATTGTGTTATCATGGGCATTTTCCAGGTCAAAGCATCAGTATAATTAGTGACTGCATAATATAGTATTGTATAATAGAGATATTTTAATTCATTTCAACACTCTCTCAATCTCGGACATTTAGAACTTGTAACAGATATCTGTACATTTATCTTTTTGAACATCCCTAAATTAGTTCCTTGGGTACTTTCTAAAGCTGGTGCTCTAGGCTGCCAAATTATAAGACCCTTCTTTGAGCATAGACATTTGCTATAAGCTTTTGTTTTTCAAACTTGGTGGTAAACTTAAGACGATTTTTTTCCAAACAAAATCTTGTATGGAAATCCATTATATAAAAAAGATAAAAATCCAGCTGCTCTGGTGGGAAAGGTTTGGAGCCCTCAGCCTCTCCCTCAGTACCATTTTCATCTGTCCATACCTCTCCACTTCCCCACCACTTCCCCAATACCTGCTCTTGGCTGATAGACATGGTTCTTTATACTATGTCTTCTGGCCCAGTAATAAATTGTTAGCATCTGTTATCAGAGTGCTTTCAACTATAGATAACAGAAAACCCAATCCAGTTCATGTAACTGTAAGGACAGTTCAGTGTCCCATATAACAGATCAGAGACAGGGTGATTCCTGGGTTGTTTAATCCAGTGGCTAAGTGATACAACAGGATGAGGTTCTTAGCATTTTTTGGTTCTGTCTTTCTTGGTGTGATGACTCTGGGCTCACACTTGTCCCCTCCTGGTCACTAGATGGCTATAGCAGCAGTAAACATCACATCCTTCCACAACTCGTGGAAGGGGTTAGGAGAGTGCACCTCTTCCTCATATTCTTTCTGGAGAAGAAAGCCCCTAGCTGATTTTCCTCCTTTCTTATTGGGCAGGATGGTGTCACATGACCATTCCTAGACCAATCACTAAGAATTGGAATAGAATAACCATAATTGGTTTAGACCAATGAGGATTCACCCACTAGGGTTGGAGAAGGACTTAACCTTCCCTGAAGCAGATGGCAATCTGATCTGAACAATACCTAGGTGCTTTTGTCATGGGAGGAGGGGAGAAATGGCTGCTGGATAGCAGCCAGTAGTTGTCTGTCATAACATCCCATTAGGAAATACACTGAAAACCCAAAGTCCTCTTACTTTTGGTATGGTCTTGTTCTAATCATTCAGCCTCTCTGGGCCTTCCTTTTGTTATTTTTAAACTGGGTATAGTGATATCTGCCTTACCTACCTTACAGAGTTGTGGAGAAGGATGTATGAAAGAGCTTTACAAAGTACTTTACTAATATCAAGGCTTCTTGTTAATTTAATTCTTAGAAATAAATGAGCATCAGGTGTCCAATTCTTAATCTAATATCAAGGCTTCTTGTTAATTTAATTCTTAGAAATAAATGAGCATCAGGTGTCCAATTCTTAATCTTAACTCAGGTCTTGATCTTAGGGTCATGAGTTCAAGCCCCACGTTGGGCTTCATGCTGGGTGTGGAGCCTACTTTAAAAAAAGAAGAAAGAAATGAGTACCACCAGGCCCTCTGTGTAAAGGTAGGAAATCAGTAAAAACTTAATTCCAAGAAGTGTCTTTTGATTTAGTTATAACATTCACTGTCTGAATTTCATAAAATGACTTCTCCAAAAAATTACACATACCTTTAGAAGTAACACTGTAAGTTAGTTGTGAATACCCTAAAAGGTGAAGAAGGTATGTGTGGGTTGTACTTCGACACCAAGGCTGTGGCCCTCCTATGATTGTATCTGGCATTCAGCTGACAGTATAGTGACTACCAGCTAATGATTACCTATTCTGCTTTTAATTTTCATTTTACATTTCCCTGGTGTTTCTTCCGCTCTGCAGACAGGATTTTTACCAAATGTATTTAAAGTGTTGTCTTACCGGCCATTGGAATTCAGAGCCTTCTTTGCTTATTACAATGCCATCTACACAAGGAAACGTAAATAGAAAAACAATGCTAAATCATTCTTGGATGGGCTCCAGATGCCTGCTTGCTAGAGTTCCTTCCCACATAGTTCGAGACTGTGGAACTAGGGAGACGTTAAGAAAGAGTAGTTTGCTGAGACATCCTCTAGATTCTGAATTTAATTATATAATTATAGATACAGAACCGAATAAATTAGGTAATGACTGTCGCTCATCTTTCTTACTTTGGGCTTAACAGCCCTCTGGCTCCATATAACCCCCTGAATAAAGTTCAGGGACTTCAGCCTGGCAATCATAGGTTTCTTACTTAGGATTCATGTTAGGTTGCTGTTTTCCAGACCCAAAGATACAACTGGTTTAAACAAGATATATTTTTTTCTCTTTCTCACCTAATAGTCCCCATGTGAGCTGCTAAGGGCCAGTTTAGTGTTGCTTACTGTCTGGGATTACCCTTGCCTACATGCTCATGCCAACTCACCCCTGCTCCCAGCAGAAAGAGAAGGAAGGGGCATTTGTGGGTACACATTACTTTCCCTTAGGGTCATGACATGAAAGTCACACACATCACTTCTGTCTACATCCCACTGGCCAGAATTTCATCACACTTAGCCGTAAGGGAAGCTGTGTGGCCATGTGCCCGGCTAAAATGAAGGGATTCTGGTACTGAAAAGAAGATAGTAGGTACTGGGAGACAGTGTGTCACAGCGACTCTCTTGTGGCCTGAGACCAGCCTGTCTTCCCAGCCTCATTTCCCTCAGCCCCTGTGTGTGTGTTGGAATTAAAGTGAATCAAATTTTACTCCGAAGCATTCAGGTCTCATGATTTACCCACTCTTTACCTTTGTTGTTCACCCTCTGCTATGCCCCTGAGATGCCTTTTCTCCTGTCCATGCTTTGTGAATCTGATTTTTCCTTCAAAGTCCATCTCACCTGCCTTTACTTAAAACGGACTTTTCCTCCCATGACCTCCCACGTATCCTTTATCCTTTTCCAGTGGCATACAGAGTGCTGTCTGCCTTACCTTTCCACAGCTTCCACAGCTTCTCTGTCCCTGTGGGAAGAGACAGATCTCATGTTCACATCTGAGTTGTGCCATAGGTGATGCATGTGAACAAAGTACTTAGGTGTCTCAAAGCCTTGGTTTCCTTACTAATAAAATGGTATTTTTTTAAAAAGATTTTATTTATTTATTTATTTATTTATTTATTTATTTATAAGAGAGAGAAGGAGCAGGGGGAGGGGGGGGGAGAGGGAGAGGGAGAAGCAGGCTCCCCGACTGAGCAGGGAGCCTGATATGGGACTCAGTCCTAGAACCCTGGGATCATGACCTGAGCTGAAGGCAGAGCTTAACCAACTGAGCTACCCAGAAGCCCCATAAAATGGTATTAACATCCACTCTGCAGTGCTGGTACAAGGTTGAAATAAGATTACATATGTAAAGTTCTCAGAATGGTACCAGGTTCCAAAATGAAATCCTTCCTCTCCTGCCTCTGCCAACCCCGTGTAGTATGTCCTCTGAGGTTAGGAAGTCTCTTTTCCCTCCTCTTTTGAAAGTGTTAGTCTAGTACCTGATGGGCCTCTGAAAATGTTCCTGGAACTTTAACTTTAGTGATATATTCAATACCTATTTTCTGAGCAACCACTGTATGTCAGGCACTCCTCTGGGGATATGATGCTGAACATGTCAGAAAATTTTCTAGACTTTCAGACATTCTAGAGAGGAGAAAAGAACGAACAACTAAACAATAAAAGAATAGGTTAACTTCAGAAGTGTTAAGTATTATGAAGAAAATAAAATAGGGTAGTTGGTAGCAAGAGACTGGGAATGAATGCATAATGAAGGGATAGGTGAGAACCTCTGTTGCTAACGTATGGCTGAACTTGTCTAGGTTCTTCTGAGCTGCTATCCAAGGCTTATGGACAGGTCTCCTCTCCTCTTCCTCCATAGGCCAGCTCAGGAGAGCTGACAAGGAACTCATCATTGTGGTGACCAGCCTGGCCAACCATACAGCATGGTTGTCCACAGTGCCCAGTACAGGGTCTCCTCGAAGAACCTAGTGCTTTCTGACCAGGTTGGTGCCTACCTCCCCTGTGCCAATTTCAGGTTTTCTTCATACCTGAGGAAAGGGAAAGGTCCATGCCGCTACATGGTGCAGGGAACTCCTCCCTCTCCCTCTGCAACTCTTCCCATTGCTTCAGTTCCCTTCCATTCCCATCACTATGCCCACATGCTTCTGTGTGTACATGATGGTGGGGACTAGGGCTTAGCTGAACAGCAGCTTTGTGCCACACATGATCCTGGGTACATGGCATATATTCTTTCAAATGCATAAATGCATACAGCTTTCCCTCTAAGTTGAGCCTTATTAATAACGATTTTATCCTTGAGGTTCAGTCCCGTTTTCAAAGCTTGCACTCTTTTCTGCTACATTATATTACTTGCATTTGCCAGTGTGAATTTAGCTACTAATTATTCATAATCGGCCCAAACCAGTTTCTTAGGTTTTCTTTTCTTTTCTCTTTTCTTTTCTTTTCTTTTCTTTTCATTTTATTTTATTTCTTTTATTTCTTCCTTCTGGCCCCAAGCCTACACCTGTCTGCTTCTCATTTCTAGAACTGCCTCCGTCTTCTCTTTCCCACCAAGACTGGTTGTGAAATGGGTCTCAGTCCCCCAGCCATCAGCCTGCTATCTCCTTCATCCAAAGTCAGGCCCTTTGGGTGTCAGAGGTCATGGTAATTCTTCCCAGAGAAATGGATTAAGGGTAAAGACACAGCAAACACGGGTTTGTCACCAACCTTACAAAGTCCTGCTGATCCCTACAGTGAAGTTCCTGATCTGGGCTGGGGAACAGAAACATCCGTTCTCTGCATTTATTCCTGAGGTTGAGGGTCATCGGTCTTCCTACCCCCCAACTTACTCTCCTGACGCCACCTGAGTGGAGACCATGCAAACTGTTCCTGAAGGACCCCTTTTGCCACCCTTCAGGACAGGTACCTCCTCTCACCTTTGCTGTGCTGAGAGCCTCCTGCTAGTTGCCAGATCTTTGTTCATCCAAGATCATTCTCTAGGCATTGCTTCCCTGGTGGCCATAGTGTATGCTGTCACACCATGGTTTCCTGAACTGTTCTTCTATTTTTAGGTGTTTAGTAGTTTTCAGTATTTTGCTTGAGCAAGGGTAATGATTATAAGTATAGTCTTTGGAATCGGATACACTTGGATTCACATCCCAGCTCTGCCACTTTCCAAATGTATGACCTTGGGGAAGTCGTTTGACCTCTCTGAGCTTTGGTTTCTTTGCCAGCAAAATGGGGCAATAATAAAAATACTACTTCCTATGATTTTTTTAAGAAATAAGATAATATGAAGCATTGAGCACATTCTTAGCCCATAGTAATTGCTAAGTGTCAGCTATTAATTTTGCAAATATTGTGTCTCATTTGGGATTAATTGGGGACAAAGGGATAATTATCTGAGCTTCTCTTTACTCAGAAGAAGAAGTTTGGATTTGGGGTCCTTATGTACTTAGAGTCCCTTAGTTCTTGGTTCTGAGATTTTTGGTGCCATAAGTACTTAGAAGAGCAAGACGTGCTTGTAGTTGAGTGAGCAAAGAAGACTCCTTGGCAGAGGTGGGGCTCAGCCAGAGTTTCAAGTTTATATTCCATTGGAAAGTTTATTTTGTCCTGACTTTGCCCCTTTATTCTAACCTTGGTTTTTTTCATTTTGTTAAACCTTTTGTTTTATCAGCTATATTGTGATGAACAGAGATACTGCTTTTGACTGTTTTCTTGCAGGTCTGTGTGAACTGGAGAAAGTCTGATCTTCCTGCTCGGGAAAAGGCAATGCTGGAGTTTGCACTTGCTATTTCCTGAGCTGATGACGTAACAGATGACTATTTCAAAAAGCTAGAGATGCATGGCTTCAATCAAGAAGATGCTTGGAATATCGCTGTCATTTCAGCTTTTCTTTGCCACGTCCAACTGCCTTGCTCATTTTGTCAATCTTGTTCCCAACAAAGATTTGTGTTTAATGGGCAAAACCAATGACGTCAGAGACATCAGGAGTGAATCTGCTGCTGCTCCTGAAGTATTAAAGCCTAAACAGAAAGACCAGTGTTTATATTTCAGGCACACTGCTTTACTTGGGAAGTAATTTTTTAAGAACATCTAGTTGCTCCCTGTCTCCTCAATGAGATAGATCCTAAAGTGTGGGGGGACCCAGGGACATGTGATACCTGGGCCTAGGGGAAGCGTTTGCCAATTGTTTCCTTGTGTTGTGATCTAAAAGGAGCATCAGGGCAAAGAAGTTCAGAGGATGCTTTTCTGATGAACTGATATCTGTGAAGTTGAGCTGTTGAAATTGAAAATTTTTTAGCACATAAAAATAGTGTTACATAGAAATTCGTCTATATAGACTGTGATTTGCAGTCAGTTCCTTGTTAACGTGACATGGTTTTATTTAAAGACTCAAAGGCAGTGGGTAAATAGGAGCAGTCACAGTTAATCTATCTTTAGTGCCTTCTCAGTGAACTTCCAGTAGATTATTTTATTTATTTATTTATTTATTTTACTGATGGGTTGTAAAATCATGATCATCTCAATAGAATTTTAGTCCTTATGCAATTTATTATTTTAGCGTTTAGCAAAAAAATATTTGATAAGTGAGGACTTACATTTTAAATAGAACCATAAGAAAGCAAAAAACCCTTGGCATTACTGAATGTCTTTTTCTGTGTTACAGCTGCTACTGCCTTTTTTGGTTATTTTCTCAAGAATCATTCTCATTATCTAACAGAGAGGTACATGCAAACCTACAAAATATTTTTCTTCCCATTTGGCTTCTCTAGATTCTTTAAATTGTTAGTGAACATTTCTTAATCAGTTTGGGGACTATACTGTGTTAATTTTGAATTGCCTGAACTGTGAAGTCTGATTATCTTGAGGCAGCACAAACTTTCATTGCAGAGCCTGTGTTTATCTTTTGAAATTATACATCTTAAATACCTTGGAATATGTAACCTTTTAAAATGGTTTTATTTTACCTATTAAAAATTAATAATATTGATGAATGGTCAGTGTTTTATAGACCATAAAATTTTAGCCATTGGCTATAACTTAGGGGTCAAGCAGAGGGCCTCTATTAAGTATTTGTTGCAGCCAGAAGTTGGGGGTCTTTAAGGGACATTGTTTAATTACAAATTAGACCTGTACCCCTTCTGCTTTGTGGGAGCAGCATGGAGAATATCTCCAGAGGAATGGCTGCCTGATCTCTGAATTCAGGATGCTTGCTTCTTGCCCTATTTTCAATCAGCTCGTGGACAAGCGAGCTGAACTACTAACTTTCCTGGTGTGAGGACCTACTGAATGTTCAGTCCTCTGAATCTCATTCCCTTACTATAGAGATCCTTCAGATATGTCCTTACAGGATAGCTCCTGCTGCAAAGATCCTCCAGGTTTATCCTCATTTATCAAATGTGAACTTTCTACAACATAGCTCTTGATCAAGGCCTAGAAGAGTTGTCAGTTCTTGTATTACCTTTCATTATACCTCAAGCTTTCCTTTATTGAAGACTCTTTCCCTTCCCAAGAACCACCCCAGTTCCTGTTAAGTGTTTTTTACAAACGAGTTCTATATATTGATCTTTAACAGCAATGGTGAAGGCCTTACATCTGTCATGCCCTCCGTGCCTTGCCTGGCACATATAAGCAGGATTTGACCTTGGGCTCTGTTGCTTGTAAGGTCTATTTGATTTAGGTCTCAAGCTCCACTTGCTGACTCCTGCTGGATATATGCTCCTTCCTGAGGAGAAGACAACTTTAGCCTTTATGAAATCTTGACCTGTTGGGCAGATATTCAGGGGGCACCAATAGACCTGGGCTTTATTTTTGCCCTTTATTTATTTATTTTATTTTTTTAAAGATTTTTTACTTATTTGAGAGAGAGCGCGGGCTCGCGAGCCCGGGGCGGGGCGGGGGGGAAGGCGAGTGGGGGCAGAGAGAAAATCTAAAACCGACTCCCTGCTGAGCCCAGGGCCCAGGGAGGGGCTCTACCTCACCACCCTGAGATTGACCTCAGCTGAAATCAAGAGTCCCACACCTAACTGATTGAACCACCCAGGTGCCCCAGGCCTTGGCTTTTAGCATAATAGTGAACCTGAGTCCTTAGACTCCCAGTCTGGAGTAGGCAGAACACCGTGCCACTTACTACGTGGGACCTGCGTATAATAGGGTAATTTCTTCCCCTTGTGACCTTAGCCTAAATTGCGAATAACAGTACATAATCATAGTCCACCCCTTTATTCAGGCCCACTCAGCCCCAGGCACACAGTCACGAGGACTAACAACTACCGACTGTCGCAGGGGTGCCCTGATGCTACCACTGCCCCATGCTGCCCGGGCCTTGGGTATTCTCACTCGCGCTCAAACACAATTGACAACGCTGCGGACCACGGTCCCTCCGGGATAAAGCACGCGCCGTGGGCGGTGTCCCCGCTTTCGCGGTCCCCAGCGGATGGTGGCCAAGGGCGGCGCGTGTTTCCCAGCCGGCGGGGTTAGGCGGTCGCACGCCGGAAGTGGCGGCTGGAGCGGGAGCGCTGAGGTGTCGGCTGGCGGGGCTGCGGCCGGGAGCGGGGGGCGGGAGCGCTGGTCATGTTTACCTTCGGGCCCGGTAGTCCCGAAGGGGATGGGACGGCCGGAACTGGGGCTGAAGAGCCGGCACCCCGTGCGGGGCAGGCGACAGCCGCCGGGCCGCTCCCCTCCCCGCCCGCGCCGCCGCAGCCCGGGGCTGACGCAGCCCCTCCCCCGTCGCCCTCCCGGAGCCCTCGCCGCCCCGGCCCCTTCNCGCCGGCCCGGGCGGCCCCGGCGCCCGGCTGTTCGGGTGGCTGAGAGAGCGCAGCCTGGGCCGCGGGCTGTTCGTGGACCCGGCGCGGGACAATTTCCGCACCATGACTAACCTCTATGGTTCCATCCATCCCGCGGACTCGGTGTACCTCAGCACCCGCACCCACGGCGCGGTCTTCAACCTCGAGTACTCGCCCGACGGGTAAGCGCGGCCCCTCGGAGGGCGGGTGCCCGCTTCCGCCTGCCTCTGCTGCCCGTGGGCGGCGGCCCGGGGTGGGGGCCGCCGGCCTGCAGGCACCCCGGCACTTTCTGAAGCGCTCTGTGGCTCTTGGAACTCCCGGCCCGGCCCTTGGAGGTAGGCAGGCCCGGGGCTCATTTGTGCACCCGGGACGCGGAGCTCTGTGAAACAGAAATGCCTAGGGCCCGCCGCCCGGCACGTCTGCCGGAGCCAGGCCAGAGCTGGGGTTCTCTGGTACGCTGTACGTGCCCAGCAAATACATTTTGAGCAAATACTCATTCTTTCCTTGTCATCGCAGGCTTGGGTTTTCTCACCGAAGCTTCTGGCAAGGGTAGGGAGCGTGAAGGTTCCATGTATTCTGTGCCTGACTTGCCTTGAAGGTCGACAGGTGTGCGTTCCTTTGCTCCTGAAGGATACTAAGACACGGCACAGAGGTGTCTTATGATGTGGGGCATTTGTGAACTCCCCAGGCTAGACTACATGCTTCTGTCAGGGGTGTCCAGCCTTTTTCCCGACAGATTAAATATTTCATCTTTGGTGTCGGTTTATTTTGCTTTATGGGGAATTTTCAAAATATGTATTTTTAAAGCTTTGGTGAGTACACGAACAAGTTCAACAACAAAGGAAAAAATGTACACACAGTTCTACCCTGAGAAGACATAGTTATATAACTCTTACCTGATCAAGGCCTTTGGATTCTGGTCATTTGCTTACTTGTTTGTTTATTCATTCCCTCATTCAGCAGGTATTTGTTGAGCACTTCCTCTGTTACAGATGCGGAGGTTGCAGTGGTGTGCAAAACCAGCTAAAGGCACCACTCTTATTAAGCTTGGGACTTAATTGGTTCAACTAGGTATCAATAACCATATTAAATATTTCATAATGTATATTTATAAATTGAGATAAAGGCTTGAAGGAACCGGTTGTACACTAGGGTGTTTGAGGTTTCCCTGAAGAGATGACATTTAACCAAGAACAGAAAAAATGAGAAGATGAATTAACTGAGATAGGGTGGGGGAGGGGATAGAAGTATTTCAGATGGAGGAAATGGTGTATCAAAGGACCTGTGGTTGAAGGGCCACTATGTCATGTTAGAGAAGCTGAAAAATGATGACTTAACAAAGCAAAATATTTTGCTAAAGAAAAGCCTAAAATATGCTGAAAAAGGGGGAAAGTAGCAGAATCTGGAATCATGGTGAGGAGGTACATCATATTCATATGCGTCTTCCTAATTATACTTGGTGCTAGGATCTTTGGGGTTTCTACTTATAGCAGTTGCGTGGAACCTGTAGCAATGAATGTGCACCTGAATGCAGGTAAGAGAGGAGAAACTACTGAAGTTTATTTATGTAACCTGCCCTCCCCAGTCCTCTCCAACAAAGCCCTGTTCCTAAAGCTCCTCCCAAAATACCAAGAATCTGTTTCTCATAAACATTCGGCTCCTTTCTTCTCCATACCCCAACTCCTCTCCTCCCACCCTCCTACTTATTCTGTCAGGCTTTCAGAAATAGCTGTTTCCACTCTTCGGAAGTGAGATTTTATTTTATTTTTTATTTTTTTATTTTTAGTTTTTTTAAAGATTTTATTTATTCATTCAACAGAGAGAGAGACAGCCAGCGAGAGAGGGAACACAAGCAGGGGGAGTGGGAGAGGAAGAAGCAGGCTCCCAGCAGAGGAGCCTGATGTGGGGATCGATCCCAGAACGCCGCTATCACGCCCTGAGCCAAAGGCAGATGCTTAACGACTGAGCCACCCAGGCGTCCCCGGAAGTGAGATTTTAGGTACTTGGTGAGAGGGGTAGAATGATTTATGAAGAAGGAATTCCCATTGCCAGTGGTATTAGAATGAGGAATATATTACTGATAGTTCTGTTTGAATCCGGACAATATTGTCCCCTACAAACATTTTTGTAAAAAGTAGTTAGGTACTCTGGTACTTAAAATAGTTCAATAATGTAAATAATAGTAATAATAATAATGTTTAATTTGCAATTGATAGGGGTAGAATGATTTATGAAGAAGGAATTCCCATTGCCAGTGGTATTAGAATGAGGAATATATTACTGATAGTTCTGTTTGAATCCGGACAATATTGTCCCCTACAAACATTTTTGTAAAAAGTAGTTAGGTACTCTGGTACTTAAAATAGTTCAATAATGTAAATAATAGTAATAATAATAATGTTTAATTTGCAATTGATAGGGGTAGAATGATTTATGAAGAAGGAATTCCCATTGCCAGTGGTATTAGAATGAGGAATATATTACTGATAGTTCTGTTTGAATCCGGACAATATTGTCCCCTACAAACATTTTTGTAAAAAGTAGTTAGGTACTCTGGTACTTAAAATAGTTCAATAATGTAAATAATAGTAATAATAATAATGTTTAATTTGCAATTGATAGGGGTAGAATGATTTATGAAGAAGGAATTCCCATTGCCAGTGGTATTAGAATGAGGAATATATTACTGATAGTTCTGTTTGAATCCGGACAATATTGTCCCCTACAAACATTTTTGTAAAAAGTAGTTAGGTACTCTGGTACTTAAAATAGTTCAATAATGTAAATAATAGTAATAATAATAATGTTTAATTTGCAATTGATATATACTGATTCTAGAAAACCTTGGCAAAAAACGAGCAAAAAGAAGCTAAATATCACTTATAATCCCAGAGATTGGCTATCCAAGGAATTTTTTGTGTGTGTATGTTTATTTTATTAATTTATTCATATTTTAAAGGTTTTTATTTATTTATTTTTTAAGTAATCTCTATACCCAGTGTGGGGCTCGAACTCATGATCCTGAGATCAAGTTACATGCTCTTCCAACTGACCCAGCCAGGCACCCCTGCCTATGTTTATTTTAATGTAAACATGGAATCTTATTACTTTGTTGCCTGCTTTTTTTCATACAATATATTGTGAATTACCTATGTTAATGTATTTTTACATTATTTAACATTTTTCATTAGTTTAAATAAAACCTCTATAAACAAAATTTTTAGATTTATGTCCTCATGATAATTCTCTAGAATGAGTGGAAGGTTATGAAGATTTTGGATACCTATTATTGCCCTCTTTGAGGATTTTACTAATTCTCATTCCTATCACACACATGTGAAAGTACCTGTCTCCCCATACTTTTGCCAACATTGCACATTGCCGTTCTTTTTCATCTATGTCAAGGTGATAGGTGAAAATAGTTAAGTGTTACAATTTTTTATTATTCTTACTACATATAATATGCTCCAGATTTTTATAGGACTTAATTTTATAGAAAAAAGACGTCTGTGTTAAATGAGATAATTTCTTACATCCTTCAGTTATATGGGTTAAATCAGCTTACTGGGTACCATTATCACTGTCATTTATAAGGACTTCTCAGTACAGAGAAAGAGAAGTGACACAGAAGGTAAGAATTGAAATTACGAATTTGGGGGCACCTGGGTGGCTCAGTCGTTAAGTGTCTGCCTTCGGCTCAGGGCATGATCCCAGAGTTCTGGGATCAAGCCCCGCATCAGGCTCCCAGCAGAGCAGGGAGCCTGTTTCTTCCTCTCCCACTCCCCCTGCTTATGTTCCCTCTCTCACTGGCTGTCTCTCTCTCTCTCTGTCGAATAAATAAATAAAATCTTTAAAAAAAAATTATGAATTTAATAGAGACCAGACTAGAAAAAATTTGGCACTAAAAAAGAAATAAAAGGATACATGGAGTAGAGGTAATTGCTAAAGAATTCCAAAAATATATTACAGTAACAGTTTTATCAAAATAAGTGTATTACCTCCTGATGACATTTTGAAAAATGAAATTTGATGTTAATAGATAAGAATATGTGGAACTTTATCAAGCTATCCTTTATGAAAACACATTAGGCACTGCTGTAAAGAGAAGTAGTGTATTAGAAAATAGAAATGAAGAAATTATCTAGAGACAAGAAAGATGCAGAGATTGAAAATATGAAGGAGGTTTAGTGACATGGAGCATAGAGAGAAAAGGCATACTATGTATTTGGTCAGCTCCTGAAGAAAATGAGGTAGATAATGGGGCACAAAAAAAATTTTTTTTGAAGAGATAGTAGCTGAGAACTTGAAGAACTGAAGACAGTCATTAGACCATGATTTAAGATGCCCAGCAGACCGCAAGCAAGAATCCTTTCTAGACATACAGTGACTCCAGAACAACAAATATTAAAATCTTAAAAGCTAGAGAAAAAAAGATCTTCAAAGGAGTAATTATGAGAGTGATAGCCAATTAGTCATCAATAATAGTGCAAATCAGAGGAAAGTAATTATTTTCAGTATGCTGGGAAGAAAACTGCCAGTCTAGATGTTTATACGCATCAAAGATGGGTTCTCCGTTTTTGTCAAGATTGAAGATGAAATAAATACACACACAAGCAAAGCCCAGTGAGTTTGCCGCCAGACCTTCAATAATGGAATTCTACATTCGGAGAGAAGAGTTTTCAACTGGAAGGTCTGAGATGGTAGAAAGAATAAAGAATAAAGAAAGTGGGAAATATGTATGTGAAACTAGATCTAATTTCAGTTTTGTCTTTTGCAGTTAACAAAGATGGAACTAAAATTGAAGAAAATAATAAATTATGAAGGGATGTTCTAAATTTCTTGTTTTCTTCAGGTAGAATTTGACATATTAACTGTAGGTTTTAATGTTTGCATATTAAAATTTGCAAGACTAAAAGACTAAAAGATGAGAAAGAATATATTATCTCCAGCCTACTAGAGGAAAAAATAATGAAACAAGAAAAAAATATTCCAAGAGAAGAAAGGGAAAGAAAAAAAGTAGAAAAGGTATAATAAATAAAAAGCACAAAGAATGGCTGAAAATAAGTTCAAATATTACTAATTATAATAAAATAGTAATAAATGTTCAATAGGATAGACAATAATATATCAAACACATTCTAAACAAGAGCTGGTGAGCTATATTAATGTACAAACTAGGCTTTAAGGCAAAAATATTTAGAGATAGGAGGTTACTTCATGCTGATAAAAGTTTAATTCACGTGGAAGATAAAACAGTTTTGAACTTGAATGAGTTTTTTAGATTTAAATATATGTATCAAAAACTTATAAGTTCAAGGAGAAAACAGACGAATTTATCATAGAGGAAGATTTTAACGTACATTATTACAGTATGCCTCAATCAGGCAGACACAAAACAAGATAAAAACAACATCACTTAAAGTCTTGCTCTGAAGGGCAGTATACTGCATTCAGGCCTGATACTCAGCTAGTACACATTGGTTCAGCTGTACCAGTTGTTAAAATACTGATAAATGTCCATAGTGGTTACTGCTCCAAGCACGTTTAGTGTCTTCCATGGAACCTCCCAGAGTAACCCATTGTATAACAACTACAGAGTTAAGAGCTGGCACTGCAAGCTGCTAACGAACATCTTACTTGAGAGCTACAGCATCAGTGCTAATTGTTCCCGATCCATGCTAGACACCCTCCCCATCACAAAAATTTAGGCAAGTGTCCAGTGACCATTTGGCTTCCCTTAGTGTGGGGCTGCCTGCCTTTCACAGGCACTCTCCTGGTCATTCTCACATAGTCATTTGTGAGAACTGCAGCCTCTGGGGAGATCCAGAGAGATGAACAGGGCAGTCAGATGAAAGTAATAACACTACTGCCGGCACCAGCCAAACATGTTAACTCTCTTGGCATAATGTGCACTCCCATGACAATAGAATCCACAGCAGATTCTATGGGGCCTAGAGGGATGATTTATGGATGTCATCACTCCTGGGATGGAGATCCCTAATTTTATCATTCCTATTGAATTTCACCATTATTTAGTGGGATAAGTTTGCTAAAACCTACTAAATACCTGCCCATCATGGGTATCAATAACACTCATTTTATTTTTTAAGATTTTTATTTATTTATTTGTCAGAGCACAAGCAGGGGGAGCAACAGGCACAGGGAGAAGCAGGCTCCCCACTGAGCAAGGAGCCTGACGGAGGACTCGATCCCAGGACCCTGGGATTATGACCTGAACCCAAGGCAGATGCTTAAGGGACTGAGCCACCCAGGTGTCCCAACACTCATTTTATTAATGAAAATTACCACCAACATAAAGCTCAGTACCAGGAACATTTAGTTGAGGAAACAGAGCAGAAAGGTCATTAAACGCAAAGGATTTGTACCCTGGCTTATGCTCTTAACTGCTGTATTACATTACTTCTCATCTGGGCTGAAGGATTAGGTCTGATATAATTAACCGTGATGAATCAACAGATTATTTTTGTGGCTTAGTTATTAATATAATTGAATACATGTTTAATATGCAAAATTAACAGCAAGCATTATAAGTGCTAAAAAATTTTGATTATACTTACTTCAGCAAAAGCTAAAAAGAGGATTTAGCTCCATGAACAATATTATTGATGTTGAATAATTTTTTTACTTACGAAGACTCCAAGTTACTTACTGACTACCAGTTAATGTGGACATTCTTGGAGGCGCTTTATGCAATTACCTATGTCTATTCATGGTGCAGACAAGGTCATCTGAATCAAAGAAAAGATTATGACTACTATTTCCAAAATTAATAAACAATGGAAACTAAGTTGATGAGCAACTTAATTAGAACTATCACTTGGCATACATAATCTGTAGGTTAGTTTATTTTGAAAGTGTTTTAAAATTTTTATCCATGTGTTAATTTATATTACTATTGAATGTTAAACATTTTTAAATATCACACTTGACTATATGTAGTAGCTATCTCCTGCTTGCCTTTTTTTTCAAACAAAATGGAAGATATACAGAATTTTCACTGAAATGGCCACATTTCAAAAGGTTATCATGGAAGTACAGTTTCTCAGTACAATGTGATCATTCGAAATGAATTAACAAAAAGATAGCTAGAAAAACTTCATGTGTTTTGAAGTTGAGAAACATTTATAAATAACATATGGGTCAAATAAGAAATGATAATGGAAGTTAGAAATATTTAACACTAAATGATAATGAAAGTACCATATGTCTCAAAACTTGTAGGATATAAGTAAAACAGTACTTACTAGGAAAATTATAGTCATTAATAAACTGGAAAGGAAGATGAGGAAAATTAACGAGCTAAATATCCATCTCAAGAAATAGAAGAATAGTGAAGTTGTCTGTAAATAATAGCAAAGTAAGTCTGAAGAAAGCAGAAGGAAGGAAATATAGTAACAAAGAGTAGAATTTCAATAAAAATACTCAACAGAGAAAATTTTGTCTTTGAAAGGACAAAAATGAAAAACACTCATATTGATCAAGAGAATCCCCAGGGTACCTGGGTGACTCAGTCAGTTGAGTGTCCAACTCTTGATTTTGGCTCAGGTCATGATCTCGGGGTTGTGGGGAATCAAGTCCCACCTCAGGCTCCCTTGGTGCTGAATCTGCTTGTCTCCCCCTCTGCACTGCTCCCCACTTGCGCATGCACTCTCTCTCAATCCGTAAAATCTTAGGGAAAAAAAAGAAGAATCCCCAAGTAAACAATATTCAGAATGAAAAGGAGACATAACTTCAGATGCAAGAGGTAGAGATTGTAGCTTTCCCAAAGTAGTTAAGTAGGTGGTTTGGACCAACCCTTCAACAGAATGATTAGAAAAGCTAGGAAAAATATAAAATATTTAATGTAAGGTATAAAAAGCTTACATTTGACGAGATTGGAGAATTAAGGCAGTGAGTAAATTGCAGGGCCAAGATCTACAAAAGGAGAGAAGCCAGAAATGTGAGCCCACCATTTTAGCTGACTGAATTAAGCAATGTGGTAGAAATGAAAAGTGTAGAAAATAAAATAATGCAAATCACTACATTAACATATTGGAAAAATATAGGGTAATTTCAATAAATGTTGGAAAACTGTTTTATGCAAATGAAAATATGTTAATGAAAAAACCCAGCAAATTTGAAGTAGAACTTCCTTAATCCAATAATAGGAAACTACCTCCCAAAAAAGAAAAACAAAACAAACTCCATAGCAAACATTGTACTTAATGATGAAATGGTGAATGTATTCTTGAAAATCAGGAATGAGAGGAGTGCCTGCTAATATTAACATTTCTATTTAACATTATACTGAAAGTCCTAGCCAGTGTAGTAACAAAAAAAGTATTAAAAAAGCATTTGTTTGTAGATGATAAGATTATTGACAAAACCTAAAATAACCTACAGATAAATTATTACGATAGCAAGATTGATGGCTAGATAATGTTAAAATCAATTGCACTTTTGTACACCCAACAACAAACAAAGCAAAATTTTAAAAAGAACATTTACAAAAGCATTGAAAAAGTGTCAGATACCCAGGAATAAATCTACGAAGATAGGCATGACCCAGCTGGAGAAAATCTACATGGTAAATGGAAATACACCATGTACATAGATTGAAAGATTTTGTATTGTAATGATCTCAATTCTATGCAAACTTTTTTTTAAGATTTTATTTATTTATTTGAGAGACAGACCAAGAGAGCACAAGCAGGGGGATGGGCAGAGGGAAGAAGGAGAGGGACAGGAAAAAACAGACTCCCCACTGAGCAGGGAACCTCAGTTGGGCTTAATCTCAGTGTCCTCGGATCAGGACCTGAGCCAGGGTCAGACACTTAACCCACTAAGCCACCCAGAGGCTCTCTATGCAAACTCTTCTATAGATTTATTATAGTCTCAAAATCAGTAGCTGGATTTGTATGTGAGTGTGTGTACATAACTTGATAAGTTGTTTGGAAATGTATAAGGATGTTCAAAGGTCCAAGAATTGCTAAGGTACTCTTGCTAAGAAAATGTCGAATATGTGAGTAGGTAGACATGCTACTGATGGGATGATTCAATATTGAATGATATAAATTCTACTGAATTAATTTGCAAAGTCAGTGCATCCCAGTAAAAATACTAACAAGATTTTTCAGTAGGATCTGACATGCCATATCTAAATTTCACTTGGAAGTCAAGGCATAATATTAGCTGCCCTCTGCCCAACAGTTCAGAAAACATTGAGAAAGCATAATATTAGCCCTCCCCCCAAAAAAGTTCATAAAGCAGTGTTCATCTTGCTTTGCACATATAAAACCTTTTAGAAATTAAAATAGTATGGTGGTGTTGCATAGAATAGGGTAGAATCCAAAAACATACATGGTAAAGATTACATTTCAAACCAATGAGAAAAATATAGGCTTTGATATTGGGACAAATGATACTCATTTTAAAAATTTACAAATCAGTCCATGTACCAAAATAGATTTTATTAAAGCAGTGACTATCAGTTTTATAAATCTCTTATTTACAATGTTTAAGATTAAGACTCTCCCAGAATCGCCGATTCATTTACTTTTTTTGTGTGATTGTTTTAGAGAGGGAGAGAGTGGAGGGTGGTGAGGGAGGGGCAGAGGGAGAGAGAGAATCTAAAGCAGGCTCCAGGCCCAGCACAGAGGAGCCTGCTCCTCCTGCTGTGGGACTTAATTTCACAACCCTGAGTCAAAAACAAGAGCTGGACACTTAACTGACTGAGCCACCGGCACCCCTGATTCATTTACTTTTATGCATAAAAAGGAGTAAAGTTCATCCCATGACTCTTGTGAGAAACAAAGAAATGGCTGTATGTTTATCTTCTAAAATTACAGATATTTGAATATTTTTACTCATGCTGATCAACTAGCACAAAAATCCTTCAGATATTTAATTTTTGAAGTCCAGATATTTCAAAAAAGGGTTTATGCAGAGCAGACACCCTTTAAAGGACAATTTCATGACTACTAAATATGGAAAATACTTCAATTTAGATTTTTCCTCTCTCCTACTTTAAGAAGTTTGTTCTGAACAGAAACTTTTGGCTATTTAAAATTCTGTCTTGGGGGGGCGCCTGGGTGGCACAGCGGTTAAGCGTCTGCCTTTGGCTCAGGGTGTGATCCTGGCATTGTGGGATCGAGCCCCTCATCAGGCTCCTCCACTGTGAGCCTGCTTCTTCCTCTCCCACTCCCCCTGCTGTGTTCCCTCTCTCGCTGGCTGTCTCTATCTCTGTTGAATTAAAAAAAAAAAAATCTTTAAAATTCTGTCTTGGGGCACCTGGCTGGCTCAGTTGGTAGAGCATGTGACTCTTGCTTGATCTTGGGGTTGTGAGTTCGAGCCACACTTTGGGTATAGAGATTACTTAAAAAAAATTTTTTTTAAATTTGTCTCATTTTCATCATAATGTACAAATTCCATTTGTTATTGGAACTATAAATTGGGAAGGCCTGCAGTTTCCAAGACTCAGGATTTCATTTGCTAGATCTGAGTCTGAAAGAGCAGTGCCCACAAAGAACTAGTAAATAAAAGTAAAAAAAAAAAAAAAAAAAGTAAATAAAAGTTGATTTTCAGAAATCAAAATGGGGCTTATAAAGGTTTATAATAGTATAACTTTGTAATAGGAAAGGGCTGAACAAGAGACAATACTAAAAACCATAAAGGAAAAGATTGAGTATATCTAAGTGGTTTGGTAGGATATATGCCAAACCTTTTTCAGTATATTTTAATAGATATTGATAAAGAAATACATAATTTTGTCATTATGACTTTTTTTCCTAAGTTGCCTCATCTATTTTTTTTTTTTTTTTACAACGAGCTTTTCTCATTTAAAAATATGTTTTGGGGGGTGCCAGAGCAGCTCAGTTGGTTAGGCATCTGACTCTTGCTTTCTGCCCAGGGTCATGAGATTGAGCCCTGCATTGGGCTCCTCACTGAGCATGGAGCCTGCTTGGGACTCTCTCTCTCCCTCTTCCTCTGCTCCTTCCCAACTCCACCCGCTGCTCTTCACACATGTTCTCTCTCTCAAAAAAAAAAAAAAAAAAGTTTTGGAGTTCTTTCATATCCATATGAAACCATCCCTATATTTTTAAATGTTGTACCATATTGCAAGGTATTACATACCATGGCTTATATAATCAGTCATTCCTTTCATGTACATTTAGGTTACTTTCAATTTCTCATTATGGTGAGGTATATCTTTATATATGCTTCTTTGTATTTATAAATGATTATTTCTTTAGATTAAATTCCCAGAAAAAATTGCTGAGTCAAAAGGTACACACATTTAAAAGTTTGATAGATGTGGGTACTCTCCACACCTAAGCTGTACTAGTTTATGCTCCACCATAATGTTTGAGTACATTTCCTGCTGTTGCCAAGAACAGATAGTCTCAATCTTGTAAATATTTGCTTCTAACATGGGCAAAAGAAGTTATTCATTATAGTTTGTATAATTATAAATAAGTGAATATCAATAATAAGAGAATGCTAGAAAACTAAGGGAAATGTGTCCTTTGCTTTCAGGTCAGTGCTGACTGTTGCTTGTGAACAGACTGAAGTTCTCCTTTTTGACCCTATATCTTCAAAGCACATAAAAACACTTTCTGAAGCTCATGAAGACTGTGTAAATAATATCAGGTTAGTATTTTAATGAAATAGTGAAGTTTATTAGTGTGACACAAAATATTCTAATTTGGAAGTTAATGAAAATTTGTAATGTCTTGCCCAGCAGTGCTAGATATGCATTTGTGATTTGTGAATTTTATCCCTTATGAAACTTATCTCTTTAATTACAAAACTTGCTATTAACCGTTTTGGATTAGAATCTTTCTGAAAATGCATTTTTTACTTCCATATGATTTTATCTTTTCTCTTCATATATCAGGGTCATCATTATGAACCTCAGCCATGTATTATGATAGTCCTACAATGTCTTTGGGCTAATGATCTGTGTAGAATTATGGCAGTCCCATTGCTAAGCCTCTCTCACCCCCATCCCCCAAATCCAAACTGTTGAGGGGAAAGAATACATATGAACAGAGAACCTCTTTCTAAAAGCATGTTGGAAGCACCTTAAATTCTCAATAATGTGGGAAGTAAATAACAGTTGAACAGCTTGGTGGATTAATATGCAGTCATTAAAATGATGGTCACAGGGACTACATATCAACATGGACAAATGCTTGGGACAATATATGTTAAAATCATGATAAAAATTGTTACAAATATAACATGATGCAGAAGATAAGGAAATATTTTTCAGTGCTAACATGGGATGTGCTAGAATGAATGGATAATGAGTAATTTTCTGTTCTCTTAACATTATGTAATAAGATTATATTCCTTTCATACTGAATACTTTTAATGTTCAAAAAAAAGAAATGGGGAAATTACTTCTAGTCACAGTGAATACTGAGTTTTGATATAACCTCTATGCTCCAAACACATAGAACAATAGATTAAATAGCACAAAAGATATAGCCAGGCTTTAAAACAACATAAACATTTTTGTGGGCCAGAAATGGAACACAGACACAAGCTGTTATAGGGCTGAAACCACAAGCCCACTGGGTTTTGAGTCTGGTACTGACATGTAGTAGTTTTAGTTCCTGTCAAGAATCAAAAGTACTAAAGTGCTTCATATGAGGCAGGAACCAGAGCCAGAATTACTACACAGTGCATTGGCTAGAATGCCTGTCCCATTCGTGAAAGGCTGAAAAAAGGAAAAAGCTATTCACTACCTGAGGCCATGGGTTTTGGCTGATTAAGACACAACCTCATGGCCAGGAATTGAATGAAGCCATTACTGAGTCAGTGATTGAATGTTTATGTGTGATAGCTCCAATATCATCATGAAACTGAAGGCCTTAATGTCATTATAAGGCCTAATATTATGTGGAGTAGGGGTTCAGAAATCCAAGTGGGGGCAATTATAAAACCATTAAATAGGAAAGAGAGGAAAAAATATTTAAAAATCTTTCTTACTTAAAATAAGCCTATAACCAAAATTCTAAAACTCATGAAGACTTCTAATATTAATATCATAACAAATTCAGCAACTAAAACAAGCATATTTTCTGGATGAAATTAATTTTATGGAGTAGTCCAACAAAGACTTTATTTTTAAAAATAAATTATTTATTTTTTTTTGACTAGGTAATACATGCACGTGGTACAAAATTCAAAGGTACAAAAGGGTAAACAGTGAAAAGTAAGTCTATCTCCCACCTCTGTCCCCTAGCCACCCAGTTCCCCTCCCCAGAGGCAACCACTATTACCAATTTCTTGCTATCCTTTTCGAGATAGTCTATGCATGTACAAGCATACACACACACACACATAGACTTTTATATAAATGGTAGCATTCTACACACACAATTAAATACCTTGGCTTTTCCATTTAATGACATATTTAGAGATTATTCCATATTGGTACCCGTGGGATGATCTTATTCTTTTTAACGGCTGCATAGTATTCCATTGATTGGAAGAAACTTTAAGCATTTTTAGGATGCTCAAAGAAATAAGTTAACTGATACTTTCCATTTAAAGAGAAATCAAAATTATGAAGCAAAAGAGATGAAACAAGAGCAGGTTAATGTGGAAAAGAACCAACTACAACTCAGAAATTAAAAATGTACTTAGTATATAAAAAACTTTGAAGATGGGATAAATTTTATCCTTTTACACCACTGATGAGAGAATTAATGGGTTCAAAAATACTAAGAGTACTTAAAAGATAGAGAGGATTAATTAAGAGACTCCAGTGTATATGTAATAAGAATTACAGAAAAAGAAGATGCAGAAATTGATGGAGAATTAATTTTTGAAGACAAAGGTGGAGAATTTTTAGCATTCAAGAAGATCCTGAATCCTTGAATCAAAAGTAAACTCTAGAATGTTGGGTAGGTTAAATAAAGGTAAATCTGCATTTAGACAGGTTGTAGTAAAACTCTAGAATATCAGAGGTAAAGAGAAAATCTTAAAAGCCACCAAAGTTAGAAGCCAGATTACCTACAGAGGTATGATTCAACATTATAACAGAAGGTTTCTCATCAGCAACAGTTGATGCTAGGAGATTATGAAGTAATATCTTAACTACTAAGGGAAAATAATGCCCAGTGCCATATCTTACCCAGGTAAACTGTTATTCCATAATGAAGAATTTAATTAGGTGAAATGATAAATGTTATTATTAATAGCACAAAGATAATAATTTAGATTTTTGGGGGGGAGTACATTTAAAACAAAGTTAAAACTAAAGTCTAGATTTATTTTCTGGTAGTAACATTAAAAGGGAGAAAACATGAAATTAATTTTTAGTAATGTTTTATTTATCCCAGCAGGACTAAAATATTATCATTTCAGCATGTAATCATTAAAAAATTTATTGAGATATTTTATTTTCATTTTTTAATGTTAAATTTTCAAAATACAGTATTTTACTCTTAGAGCACACGCAGTTCAAACTGGCCACATATCAAGGATTGAAAAGCCACATGTAGCTAATGGCTACCAAACCAGACAGTGTTGCTTTAGACAGTAACAACAGATAGGTTGTGTGTAATATGATAAGGCTTGTGTCACGTTCAGGAAGAAGATAGAAATATTAAATAATTTCAGACTCTTTCAGAACAATATATAATTAAATATGTACAATGAAAAAAATGCTAAATTAAAGGTAACTAAAATAGTAGACATACAGTGTATAGCTTGCTTCCAAAGCAGCAGAAGTATTGGGAGAGGGAATATTGAAAATATGATTAGTTTGGTGGAAGACGGGAAAGCTTAAAAAAGTAACAAAATAAACAAAGGAAAAGGATGATAGTAGAAAACAGGAAATGGAAATAGACCCAGTATATGAGTAGTTCACAGTAAGTATAAATGAATTGATCTTCTTTATTAAAACACACGGAGGCAGCAATTTGAATAAAAATCAAAATCATCTATATATTCATTATTGAGATACAAAACTAAAACTGCCCAAAAATAGGAAAAGAAAACTAATGTAGATTATCATTATTGGACAGATAGAAGACTAAAGGTTTTAATAAGGATAAAGTGCAACAGTACATATTAATAAAAGGAAAAATCAACTAAGAACATATAATAATGATGAACTTTTATATATAATTTGAAATTTGTGTATTTAAAAAAACAACAAAAACAAAGCAGATAAGGAATTACAAGTCTATAATCATAGTGAGAGATTTTAGTACACTTCCATCCCAAACTAGTAAATCAAATAGATAAAAATTAAGCTATAGAAGATTTTAAAATATCTTGGACAACCTTTCTACTAAAAATAGAAATGCAGGATAAGATTTTTAAAATATATTTTTTAAATGTATAGCTGAGCTGATAAGAAAGAAAGGAATCCTAGGGCCAAAAATGAAGTAGATGCTAGAATGCAAAGAAATAAACAGGTATACAGGTATTCAGCTGGCTTTTACCCTGGAGGCATCTGCCAAATGCAGGTGACCTTGAGCTTCTCTTTAATACGCATAAGGAGTCACAGTGGACAGGAGAGTTAATTCTATGGCCAGTTGAAGATGAGGAGTCTAGTAGAAAACTCTGCATAAGGCTGGGACTCCAAAGAGGTGTACTTACAGAAACATACCACCTGTTCGTGTAGACTATGAGTAGAGGGGTGTCAGAAAATGTCCTCAGTGAATGTTTAACCACAAGTCAGTCTTCATGCATGTGTAGGGCCCAAATTCACACTACCATATGTTCCAAAACCATCTAGCCAGCAATTTTAAATTGGATCCAGGTTGATAGTACTGCCAGGTACCTGCAAAAACAAACGCAAATCTTCTCTGGGGAAGAAAACTCAGTATCATAAAGAAGTCAATTCTTTCCAAATTACTCTATAAATTTAGTGCAGTTTTAATCAAAATACCAACAGGGTTTTTTTTTAACTTGACTTAAAAATTCATATTAAACAGCAAAGTGCCAAGAATATCAGACAATTTTGAAGGAGACTAAGATGGTAGTCTTTTAGATATCAAACGCAGTCTTAGGGCAGGGATAGATCAAGTGCCTAATGAAATGGAGTAGACCTTCCAGAAACAGACCCATGCATATATGGAAATTTGATATATGACTGCAGGGGCATTACAAATCAGTGGCGTGGAAAATGGAAAAGAGAGTATTGGTTATATATATGAAGAAACTGCAAGTTAAAGACCCAATTACAAAAGCAAACCTTTAAAGCTTTAGAAGAGATATAGACTATATTTATGTTCTAAGTATGAGAAAGGATTTTTTAAGATACAGAAAGCACAGATCATTAAAGGATTGCTAAGTTAAACTGCATTAAAATTGAAAACTTCATTCTAACCAAAGACATAACAGTGTGAAAAGATAAGCTATAGGTGGGTGGGAGAAGATATTTTCAATGCATATAGCCAAAGAAGGATTAGTATGCAGAATATATGAGACAATTACCCTGGAGCAAAATAGGCAGAGAATCATGTAAGAGAAGCTAAAATGAGCAATAAATATGGAAAAATTTTCAAGCTTCCTAGTTATCATGAAAATGCAAATAAAAATAAACAGTGAAGAAATACTAAGTATTGGCAAAGATGTTGAGAAGTAGAAACTCTAGGACATTGTTGGAGTATAATTGGTGAAATTATTTTGAAGAGCAATTCAGCAATATCTGGTAAAATTGAAGATCAAACAGATTTTTCAAGAAATTAAAGCACGTGTAAATAAGGAGATGTGTAAAGAAGGTTCATTATAGCATCATTAGTAATACAAATTGGAAACAAATCTCCATCAACAGGAAGGTAAATTCCAGTATACTTGTACAATGGAATACTATACATCAGTTAAAGTAAATGAACTAGAGGCATCTGAGATACATCTCAGAAATTCAAGGTTGAGCCAGAAAAGCAAATCATAGAATGAGCTATACAGTGTGATACCATTTATATAAAGTCTGAAAATATACAAACATAAGTTTGATGAGGGCATGTATTTGTCTATTTGTTCTCTGCTCTTTTCCCAGCACCTAGAACTGTGCCTAGCACATACCGGGTGCTAATTAAATATTTTTGGAATAAATTGAATGCAAAACAAATCTATACATTGTTTATGGATACATACTTAGGATCTCATGGTATTAAAAACTTGCATGGGGAGTGACAAATTTTGGATAGTGGTTCCCTCTGGAGAGGGAGGGAGGGGAATGGGATTGGGGAGGGATATTCAGGGTGCTTCAGTTGTGTTTGTAATGTTCAGAAGAATCTGAAAGATAACAAAATGTAAAAATTTGATAAAGCTGTGGTGGATATCACAGATTTTTGTTATATTCTTCGTAGTTTTCTCTATGTTTTTAATATTTTACAATTTAAAATTTTCTTACCTCAAAAAGAAAAGATGTGTTGAGTTGTTCGCCCCTACTCAGAATGATCTCTAATCTGCTGTTAGAATTTGTTCTTTATCAATGTCAGCTCTCATTTGCTGCTCTCAGTGTGTCTGCTTTAGTACTCCACACCTACAAATTTGAATTTGCTTATCTGTTGGTTAGAAAACCAGGTTTTGAAGGTTTTTTAGAAGTACGTATCACTTACGAGTTTTGCATGAGGATCTGAGGGGTCCTCTGGCATGAGCTTAAGTGTGCGTTACTTATTAATAATATTAACTTCCATTTTTTTGAGTGCCTACCATGTGCCAAACCTTCTGTGAAGCACTTTTCATACAATGTTAATTCTCAGAGTATCCTGATGTGAAACAGATATTGTACCCATTTTAAGGAATGAAGAAATTGCAGCTCAGATAAAGAGATTTGCCCAATATCTTTAATATGTAGCAAGTGATAGAGCTGGCATTCATGCTCAGTTCAATTAGACCACCTCACTGTTCAGAGATGTGGGCATGCATTTCCTAGGTAGTGATTTTACACATACTTAGAAACGTCTTCTAGTTCATTTCTTAGTTTTTAAGGTTTTGCTTATCTTGTAAAATAAAAATATTGATAGTTGTGAGGAGTATTTTCTGTTGCTTCATACTTAGGGAAAGTAAGGGAAAATACATAATTTAAATTCTTAAGCCCATTATACACATTTACTTCTCAAGTTATGAGGGTTCTGTATATGGATTTAAGAGTCCATTTAATAATCAAGGTCCCCCCAGGTATGAGTTTACAAGAGCAGTTGAGATTATCATAAGAATATTCATTTAGTGGTATGGCAGTTAAAAAATCAGTGCCTATTTAAATATTCCAGGATCTACTTTTCCCTCCCACTGTCTTTGTTGGTCTTTTCCTGATTGGTATATTTCAAACACTATAATGTAAATGCAGTGCTCACCACTGGGAACATGAAATTTCTTATCTTGCAAAGGATGTAGAATTTTACAAAACCGTGAGAATGATATTAGAAAACTTGTCAATTACATATAAAATCATTGGCAAATAAGGATCTGATGGAGTTAGACTAGTTATCAATTAAAGAAAAGTAAATGACAGAAATGAGGACATGATAGATCAGAGAATTATGTGACTATCTCATGGGACTAAGGAAAGGCCCTTGAAGGTTATGTAGAAATGACTTTCTTCTTAAATTATAGTACAAAACTCAAATATGAAGTAAGGGTATTATATTTTGCTGTCATAATTTCATTGGAAAGATTTATGCAGAAAAACCCAAACATTTAATTTATTCTTATTCTAAGAATTTGCATATAGTTAACATAAATGTAAAATAAATGTTAAACATTTTTATGACTTTTAGTTTTTAGACAAAGACAACACTTTACATTGTACAATGAAATGTTGGTACCTGTTTTAAGGAAATTCTGTTTGATTGCTGTTATCCTTCACCAGTTATCCTCTGATAATGAAGACTTCAATTTATCCAGATGTCCAGTTTATCCAGGACTATTACAGTCATATGTTGGGGTTTGATAGGAACATAAGGAGCAGTTTTATAATTCATAAACTCATAGATTTCAGTGTGTATGGAGTATCTCCTGTTTATTAGAGACTATAGAGTTAAAAACACTTTACAATTATTAACTTATTAAGCTAGACTTGAGTTTTAATTTGAGAAGATTGAGCCAGATCTCCAAGGATTTGTCTAACACTTTACATTCTCTGCATCTGCTTGCTTTAGGATAAGAATTGTGGGTACTTTAACTGGTCTCCTAATCTGCATTCTTAGTTTTCTATAATTTATCTATAAATTATCTATCTTCACCAATGATTTTTCAATACCAAGATTTTAAACAGGTAAAGCTTTTAGGCAAAATGAGAAAACTAAAGTCAAAGTGTTGAATTTTTCATTAAGGTAAATTTATTCAATTTGAATTACTAGCTTTTATTCTAAGATTATATTCTTTGTACATTATTGGTATTAAAATATTTTCCATGCAACAATGGTAATTTTTCAGTGGTCTTATTGACAAAAATTTTAAAACTGATCCCCCACTTCATTTTATTTTTTATGAAAATCCTAGAGTTTTGGAAACTAGCTACCTCAGAAATCTTTTTGAAACTCTTAACTAATCATGTCATTCTCTTGCCTAAAGCCTTCAGAGTGGACCACTGTGGCCTAAGGGGGTATAATGCCACTGGGGTTTTGAATCCATATATGCATTAAGTATTTTCTGTAGACTAAAATTTCTGATTTTTTCCCTAAATTTTTTAAATGTAAGAAGATGCTCTATTTTGATGATCAGTTTATTTTAAAAGTTTGACTTTCCAGTAGCCTTTGTCATTGTGTGTTTTTTTCAGTCGTTTAATTCCTGTCAGGAAGTCTTTAAAATATTTTGACTTTAAAAAGTCTAATCAGTAAAGATTAAACCATAGGGGGAAAAAATGGACTTGACAATATAATAATTAAAATTTCGACATAATAAGATAAAAGTATATGTGGAAAATATATTCAGCATACTTTTTTTTTTCAACATACTGCCTTTGAAAAACTGAGGTATATTATCTTTACTATAAAGAGAATTTATAACTAATAAAAATAATACAGCAGTAGGAAGATCAGCAAGGAACATGAATAGTGATTCACAAGAGAAAATAATCTTCCAATTAATATGAAAAATGTTCAACTTTACTAAAAATAGAAGTTTCAACTTAAGATTTTTTCCCCCCTGGCACTTAGCAGAATTAAAAAATATCTGTGTGACAAGGTTTGGAGAAGTGGACACTCCTAACTGCTGGTAGAACTACATATTGGTATGTTCTTTTGAGAAGAGTTTGGCCGTATGTATCAAAAGCCTTACATTTTTTAAAATCCCTTTTTACTTAGCAATACATTTTTCTGGGAATGTACTTAGAAAAATAACTAGGAATGTGATTAATATTTAGCTGTTAGGTTGTTCTTCATAGTGTTTTTTAGTGTAAACTTTTTAACACTACATAAATTTTTACACTAAATAAAACCATTTTATGGTTTTAGTGTAAACCATAGTAAAAAATTGGAAGCAGTATAAACATCCAATTGCTTGTTTAAAAAAGAAAAAAGATACAGTTCATTCATACAGTGAATCTGTTCAGCCATTAAGAGTGACTTGTCAATAAATATTTAATAACATGGTAAAATATTTATGACATGACATTTATTATTGAAATATAAGAATTAGGCTAACTATCAATAGTGGTTATTTTTATAGTGGACTTTTTTCCATTTAAAAAATATTTTCAGAGATGCCTGGGTGACTTAGTTAAGCATCTGCCTTTGGCTCAGGTCATGATCCCAGGGTCTTGGGATTGAGTCTCACGTCTGGCTCTTTGCTCAGTAGGGAGTCTGCTTCACTCTCTCCCTCTGACCCTCCCCCAACTTGTGCTCTCTCTTGATCACTGTCTTTCTCAAATAAATAAAATCTTTTTTAAAAAATGCAAAGATCTTTAAAAAAAAAAATTTACTGGGAATCACTATAGAATAAATCCATGGTATAGTCTCCTCTTGTCTCTACTTTTCAACACACAGTACTCCTGACTACTGTTGCCTCTCAGAGTATACCATCCCCTTACATTCCTCTGTACCTTTGCTTATCCCTTGGTCACTTAGGGAGTGCCTGCCTCATCTTTTAAAATCGGTTCAAAGGACACCACCATGAAGTCCTTCCTGACCACCCTTTTCTTTGCTTATTCCACGCAATTATTTTGTACAATTATGTATTTATAATTTCTTCTCCACTAGGCAGTGAACTCCTATCTCATTCATGCATAATAAATATTTGTGGATGCTTATTATGTGCCTGGCACTGTGTGTGTTGGGTACTACAGATCTAAAAATGAACTATGCAGACAGTTCCTCCTGTCTTTAAGGAGTTTATAGCCTTATGAAGTTATTCCTTACACTGTATATTGTTATGATAGAAGTGTAGAGTACTTTGGGAGATTAGAAGATTGGTAAATCTACCCCAGGCTGGATAGAGAAGGAAGTCTTCTTGGAGGGGATGAAAGCTGAATAATAAAAAGAAAGGAAGTGTTAGGTCAAAGGGTAGGGGAAGCCGGTTTCAAGTAGTAGAAACAGCTTGTACAACAGCCTAGAATTTTAAAACTGTTAAGTTTTAGGAAGGTTGTTATGGTATTTATGGATACTGAGGTTGATTTCTGATAAAAAATAATTCAGTACAATTTATCTCGGAAGAAGTTCCAGAATTCATTTCTTCTCTCTGTAAGAGATTAGGAAGTGATATATAACAGCATATGTTAGAGGAAGCATCCTAATGTTGAATTAGGTAGAAATCCAAGTGTGGAAAAAGAAATAAAAGAAATTCAAGTGTGATGGGTAGGTTTGTTATTTTTTAAGTATTTGTATAAAATATATTCTCATGAAGTATTGAGAAATTAGTGTAAAATAATTAAAAGTCTGAATTATAGAATATTTTATTGGTGTATTTTGTAATTGTAACTGGTCCTAATAAAATATTGCTAAGTATGGTTATTTGGGAGAATGCCTTTGAAGTAATAGATTAAAAATATGGCATTTTATTAGCGATTTTTATATGTAAATGTGTTCTAAATAGAAAGACATTAGTTGTAGCAGAATAAATATTTCTCATAATTATGAACCCTTTATGCTTAACATATCTCCCTCTGCAATCAAGTCTTCAAAATCTTCTCTGTCTTCTATTAAATTGTCTCTCACCATTTGTGTTTCCTATACAGATTCTAAAGTTCTTCTTTCTCTCTAGCACTGTTCTCCAAACATCCACCCCTATATCCAGTTCTAAATAAAAATCAATAATATAAAGCAAATGGATAAAATTACATTGTGGTCCTCATTAAATCATAGTGTCCTTCCCTGTGATTATGTGAAATATGCTTACTATTTATTTGATATCCGTATCACTGGGTTCATACAGTCAGTTTGTAGTCCTTTTTTGTTTGTTTTCTTGATTAGGTAATATAGAGACTGTTTCTCGAGTTTTCTTTAACAAAAGATTAAACAAACCAGTTTTTCTTTTCTGCTTTGTAGATTTCTTGATAACCGGCTGTTTGCTACCTGCTCTGATGACACTACAATAGCACTATGGGATCTGAGAAAACTGAACACCAAAGTATGCACTTTACATGGTCACACTAGCTGGGTGAAGAACATCGAATATGATACTAATACAAGACTCTTAGTAACATCAGGATTTGATGGAAATGTCATTATTTGGGACACCAACAGGTTTGTGAATAGGAGACCATGTTAGGATTGTGAACAACAAAAATTTATTCTTAAAGATTTCTTTATTTGAGAGAGAAAGGGAAAGAGAGCGAGCATGTGAGGGGTGGGTGGCAGAGGGAGAGGGAGAGAGAATCTCAAGCAGACTCCCTGCTGAGCACAGAGCCTGGTGTGGGGCTCAGTCTCATAACCCTGAGATCATGACCTGAGAAATCAAGAGTTGGATGCTTAATTGACTGAGCCACCCAGGTGCCTCCCCAACATAATTGTTTAAGATGATAAACAAATTCAGTGTTCTGTCTTAGCTTTCATATCTCTAGGAGAAAAAACCTGACTTTGTGAAAAATAATAAAAAATGATGCCATTTTTTGTTACTTGCTCTTAGTCATATACTGCAACCAGTATATTACTTAAATTCCTTAAATTCCTTAAATTCAGGAAACTCATAAACCAGTTTTCATCATTAACTATACTACTTGGTCTCCTCTCCATATCGTTTTCTCCAACTTTTCTCTCTCTCCCCCTGCTTGTGTTCCCTCTCTCGCTGGCTGTCTCTATCTCTGTTGAATAAATAATAAAAAAATCTTTAAAAAAAAAAAAAGACAACAAAAAATATATAGTATGGTAATAAGATCACTTTTATGCCAGTATACTTGAAAGCTTTGATGAAATAGTTTATTCAAAAAATACACCTTAGCAAAACTGATCAAGAGAGAAATAGAAAACCTAAAATACACCTATTACCTGGACTGATATTTAGCCAATATGCAGTGATTTAGCTGAAGTAGTTGTTAAAATATTAAACTACTCCTGTAATTAATACAGAAGTTAAATGTCGTAACTGTAGTTGAATGATAAATAGCCACTATCCTGAATCGTCCCCGGGTGGTCATATCCTGGCACCCTCTGGTTACCCAGGCCCTTCTTTTAGGGATACGTCCCTCAATCCCTCAAGATCTCGCTATGATCTAGTAGCTAAAGTCCCCCCTTAAACTACGCCCTCCCTTTTTTTTGGGGGGGGGTTGTTCAGCATCTCATTTAATTCTGAGAACAGCCTCATGAGTTAGATAACTATTATTATCCCATTTTAGAGCTAAGGAAACCAAGGTCAGAGAGGTTGGGCAGCTTGCCCACATGACTGCCAATAAGACAGTAAAATATGAGCCAAGAGTCAAACCCCTGGTTTATAGACTCCTGAGAGGCACCCTTTGCTGATGGGAGTTTTAGGATCTTACAGTAGAGTAATTCCAAGACCCAGTTCCAGCACTGCCAACTGCATCAATTCTGACTGGCTCGTTTTCATGCATTGCTGGTTATTTAAATAGTCTAAACATGGCCTGTGTGTAGCCATTAAAGAAATGGAAAATATCAATTAAAATTTGTCTACTAATAAAACAGCAGCCTGTCAGTTTTACAGGTAACTTTGGTAAGATAGTACAAGAAACAGAACATTCCAATTTTATTAAGTTGTTCACATTCCAGAAAAAAGGGGAATTCTCCTTACCTCATGTATGAAGCTAGTATAACCTTAATATATAAACTCAACAAAGATAATATTAGAAGAGAAAAATTGAAAGGTCAGTCTGTATAATGTGAATGTTAGATATAAATATTCTAAATAGAAGGAAACTGAAACTTTAAGATATTAATCAAAATATCATGACCAAGTTGGGTTTTTTCAAGGAATGATAAGATGATATATCTGGAGCACCTGGCTGGCTCAGTTAGAAGAGCATGCAACTCTTGATCTTGGGGTTGTGAGTTTGAGCCCCATGTTTGGTGTAGAGGTCACTTAAAATCTTAAAAAAAATTATAGCAATAGAATTTTTTTTTAATTTATTTTATTTGACAGAAAGAGAGAGTGTGCACAAGCTGGGGGAGCAGCAGGCAGAGGGAGTGGGAGAAGCAGGCTCCTTGCTCAGTAGGGAGCCCGAGTCAGGGTTCGATATCAGGACTCTGGGATCATGACCTGAGCCGAAGGCAGATGCTTAACCGACTGAGCCACCCAGGCACCCCTGTCAGTAGAAATTCTGTTAATATAACTTATCACATTAACAGATTAAACAAAGTCCATATGATTGCTTTAATCCAGGAATAAAATTCAACATTCAATCATAATTAAAAACAAAAGAGGGGACATTATCACCAGAGATTAAAAGGATTATAAAGAGATACAATGAACAACTTTATGACAACAAATCGGACAATTTAGATAAATACCTGAAGAGTCATAAATTACTTAAACTGATTCAAGAACAAATAGAAAATCTATAGACCTACAGACCTAAAGCAAGTAAAAAATTAAGCTGGTAATTTAAAATTCTTTCCACAATGAAAAGCCCAGTCCCAAAAGTCTTCACTCGTGAATTTTACCAAACATTTATAGAATAAATAACAATCTTTCACAAACTCTTCCAGAAAATAGAGGAGGAGAGAACACTTCCAAACTCATTTTATGAGGCTGGTATTATAACTCTGAAAGCAAACCAGACAAACATCCCAAGAATGGAAAACTACAGACCAATATTCCTCAAAAACAAAGTGAAGAAGAAGAAAAACAGATACAAAATAGATACAAAAATCCTCAACAAAACATTAGCAAATCAAACCTAGCATCCTGTAAAAAGATTATATGTCACATTAGTAGAAAAGGAACAGTATACCCCAGGAATAGAGGGTTGGTTTAATATCCAAAAATCAACTGATGTAATACATCATATTAATAAAGGTCAAAACCCATAAACAGGATCATCTCAAGAAAGGCAGAAAAGCACTTGACAAAATCTTATACCCATTTGTAATAAAACTGGGAACAATAGGGAACTTTTATTCCCTAGACATCTGATAAAGGACATCTATGAGAAATTTATAGCTAAAATCATTTTGTAAAGATTTTTTTTATTAGAGCACACTAGTGGCGGGGTGTAGGGGCAGAGGGAGAGGGACAAGCAGACTCCCTGCTGAGCAGGGAGCCCGACAACACGGAGCTCGATCCCAGGACCCTGAGATCATGACCTGAGCTAAAGGCAGATGCTTAACCAACAGAGCCATCCAGGTACCCCTGGCTAAAATCATCTTAATGTTGAAAGACTGAATACATTCACCTTAAGATTGGGAACAAGGCAGGGAAGTCTGCTCCCATGGACACTCTTATTCAGTATTGTATTAGAGGTACAATTGCACTGGAAGTGCAGTCAGGCAAGAAAAAGAAATAATAGGCATCCAGATTGGAAAGGAAGAAGTAATCTTCATATGCAGATATGATCTTATACATAGAAAATCTTAAGGATTCCACAAAAATACTAGAACTAATAAGTTCAGCAAAGTCACAAGATATACAAGATAACTATACACAAATCAGTTGTATTTCTACTTATAAGCAATGAACAATCCAAAAATGAAGACAATTCCATTCATAGTAGCATCTAAAGAAATAAGATACTTAGGAATGTGTTTAACAAAAGATTTGTACACTGAAAGCTATAAAAACATTGCTGAAAGAAATGTAAGAAGATGTAAATGAATGGAGAGACATTCCATCTTCATCAATTGGAAGACTCAGCATCATTAAGATGGTAATTTTTGGGGTGCCTGGATGGCTCAGGAGAGCATGTGAGCATGTGACTCTTGATCTTGGGGTTATGAGTTCAAGCCTAGGTGCCAAGGTAATTCAGTGGTTCAGAAAAGGATAGTCTTTTCAATAAATGATACTTGAGCAACTGGATAGCCACAGGCAGAAAGATGAATTTAGACCCTTATCTTACATTGGAAAAAAAGAACTCAAAATGGATTTAAACCTGAGGGTAAGAGATAAAATTATGTAATTCATAGAAGAAAACATGGGAGTAAATTTTCATGCAAACCAAAGCACAAGTGATTTAAAAAAATTGATAAAATGGACTTCATTAAAATTAAAAACTTTTGTGTATCGGGTGATACCATTAAGAAAGTGAAAAGAAAAACTACAGGATGGGAGAAAATGTTTGTAAATTATATCTGATAAAGGATTTGTGCCCAGAATATATAAAGAACTCTCACAACTCACTTTATATATACACAAATAACCCTTATTAAAAATGGGCAAAATATCTGCATAGACATTTCACCAAGGAAGATAATACAAATGATTAATAGGCAAGTGAAAAGATGTTCAACATCATTAGTCACAAGGAAAATGCAAGTCAAAACCAACATGAGAAAGCATTTCATATCCACTAAGATGGCTTTAATTTAAAAAGACACTACAAGTATTGGCGAGAATGTGGAGAAACTGGATCCTCATACATTGCTGGTAGGGATGTAAAATGGTGCAGCCACTTTAGAAAAGTTTGGTCGTTTCTTAAAATGTTAAGCATAGAGTCATCATCTGACCAGCCATTCCGCTCCTAGGTATCTACCCAAGAGAAATGAACACCACACAAAGATTTGTACATGAATGCTTATAACAGTATTCATAATATCCCCAAAATGGAACCAGTACATAATATCAATTGGTAAATGAATAAACAAAATGTGGTATAGCTACACAGTAGAATACTATTTGGTATTGAAAAGGAACAGGGTATTAATATGTGTTACAACATGGATGAACCTCAAAAAACAGTATGCTAAGTGAAAAGAGCCAAACCAAAAGACCACTTGTGTAATTCTATTCATATTAAATGTCCACAATAAGCGGATATATAGAGACTCTAGTAGATTAGTGGCAGCCTGTGACTGGGAGTAGGAACAGGGAAAGACTGCTAGTGGGAAGCAGGGATTTTTTAGGATGATGAAAATGTTCTAAAATTGGGTTGATGATTGCACAACTCTAAATTTACTAAAAATCACTTGTTACTTAAAATGAGTGAATTTTATGATATATAAATTATATCTCAATAAAGCTGTTAAACTTAGAAGGAAACTCATCAAAAGTGTACACTAAAATCTACAGGACATTTTTAAATGTTGAAATTTCCAGATGTTTTCTCTATAGGGGTACCTGGCTGGCTCAGTCAGTAGAGCATGTGACTCTTGATCTCAAGGTTGTGAGTTCAAGCCCCATGTTGAGTATAGAGCTTACTTAAAAAAAAAAAAAAGTTTATAAAATCAGGAAGGGAGAACATGTCTGCTTTTACTACTACTGTTTACCACTGTTTTGGGGTGGCAGAAGACAGGGTCCCAGCTGGTGCAGGAAAATAAATATATAAGAATTGGAAAGGAAAAAAAATGAAAAAATAGCATTCACAGATGATATGATTGTCTATATGAAGGGTTGGCAAATTTTCTATAAAGGACTGTGTAATAAATATTTTAGGCTTTGTGTGCTGTATAGTCTCTGAGCAGCCATTGACAGTACATAAATGGATATTGCTGTGTTCCAACCAACTTTCTATATAAAAACAGGCAATAGTCCAGACTTGGTCTATAGACCAGTTTTGTGACTGGTCTATATAGAAAATCTTAGAAATTCTGCTGATAAATTATCAGAATTAATAAGAGTTGACCAAGATTGCTAGACATAAGATCAAAATGTGAAAATCAGTAGTGTTCCTAAGTATCACAAGAAACAATTTAAAAATTTTTAAAGTATATAATTTTTAGTAATTAAGAAATTTTTAGGGGCGCCTGGGTGGCTCAGTCATTAAGCGTCTGCCTTCGGCTCAGGGCGTGATCCCAGATTCCTGGGATCGAGCCCCACATCAGGCTCCTCCGCTGGCAGCCTGCTTCTTCCTCTCCCACTCCCCCTACTTGTGTTCCCTCTCTCGCTGGCTGTCTCTCTCTCTCTGTTAAATAAATAAATAAAATCTTTAAAAAAAATTTTTTTTTTTAAAACCCAGGATGGATCAAGTAGCAGATTAGACACAACTTTAAAAAATAGATTGGAAGCTAAATATTAAAAATTATCCAGAATGTAACAGAAATGAGGAGATAGAATATAAGAAAGAGCAGCTATGAGACAAGGAGAATCAAATGTGAATGTTTCAAAGATCTATTTGGAGCTCCAAAAGGAAAGAGAAAATAGGTGAGAGGCAATATTGGAATAATGATGGAGAATTTCCCAGAATATCTGAATAATATGAATTTTAAGTTTTAGAAAGTCAAATTAATCCCAATAAAGTAGAAAGAAATCCAAATTTAAACAGAGTGAAATTGCAGTACTCCAAAGGCAAAGAGGAGATCAAAGGGAAAAAAAAAAAAAAAAAGATAAATTGTCCAAAGTAACAATTGCACTGATAACAGATTTAAAAATAGCAACAATGGAAGCCTGGACTCAGTGGAATATTATCCCCAATATTCAGAAAGATACCTGTTAACCTGAAGTTAACATGCTCAGCTAAATCTTTAATCAAAGAGTGAAATAAAGATTTTTCAGAACAACATAAAGTGACAGTTTACTTCAACAAAATCCTACTTAAGCATGTATATTTCAGAAAGCATAAAATGGAAAGTTGGAGATGAAAGAAGGAATGGTGAGCAAAAAAAAAAAAGTTTACCATGTATATAAGGCTAAGCATACATTGTCTACAAATTCGTTTGAAGGTCAAAAATATGACTATTACCGAATCCTTATATTTATGATAATTCTAGGTTTTGTTTTGATTTCTTCTGTAGGTGTACAGAAGATGGGTGTCCACATAAGAAATTCTTTCACACACGTTTTCTCATGCGAATGCGGTTAACACCAGATTGTTCCAAAATGTTGATTTCAACGTCCTCTGGATATCTCTTGATTTTGCATGACCTTGACTTAACCAAGTCTTTAGAAGTAGGCAGCTATCCCATTTTGAGAGCAAGAAGAACTACATCAAGTTCAGGTAAGCTTTTCTTTTTTGATTAAAGTTTTCCAAAGAGTCTCACACAAAGGGATGTATATGTTTCCATTCTGAGAATGATAGCAGGAAGAAGGGAAGGAAATTAGAAGACATTTTTGGAAAGCTCGTTGAGAGCTTTTTTCCCAAGTTAGTATGACCTATATGAATCTCTGACAAAGCATTAATTTGTGCTTCTGTATCACCAATGATCTAGGAAGAACTGTTAACTATAAAAATATTTTCTTTTAGCGCTTTCTGCTATCCAGAAAATCTTTTATCCGTATTTCTAAATCATCACTATGTCAAAAATTAGTAGTGGCCCAAGGTAGTATCCATCTTTTTAAGTGCTTCTGAAACCCAGCAGAGCTTTATTTTTATTTTTAGTTTAGTTTAGTTTTTACTTTAGTTTTATTTTACAACCCTGAGATCAAAACCTGTGCTGAGATCAGGAGTCAGATGCTGAACTCACTGAGCCACCCAGGCACCCTATCTAGTAGAGCTTTTAAGATGTATTCAATACAGAGCTTTACTTTTAAGTCTGTATTACATCCTAGACTTCCAGATGTCTGTACCCAGGTAGCTGGTGCCATCTTATTTCACAACCCCTAAACATCCTCTTGCTAAAGCTGTATTCTTTTTTTTTTTTTTTTAAGATTTATGTATTTATTTGAGAGAGAGAGCGGGGGAGGGCCAGTGGGAGAGAGACTGCTGAAGCAGACTTCCCGCTGATCGGGGAACACAGTGGGGGGGGCTCAATCCCAGGACCCCGAGATTATGACCCAAGCTGAAACCAAGAATCAGCCGCTTAACTGACTAAGCCACCTAGGTGCCCCTAAAACTGTATTCTTTTTCCTGCTGCTGATTCCATTAGACTTCAATGAAATTGGGGCTCAAAAAAACTTATGCACTATAATTTATCTACATTATGTGATAGAGACTATATTTCATCACCTTTGGGAAAAAGGTATGTTCCTACCTATTTATAATTTTGCACTTATGAACAAGAACCCAGAAAGAAAAACACTTAAGCATTTGGACCACATAATGTTTATAAATTGCTTTTTAAAATCAGCTTCAGGGTGCCTCGGTGGCTCATTCAGTTAGGCGTCCTGCCTTCAGCTTTCATGATCCCAGAGTCCTGGGATCAAGTCCCACATTGGACTCCCTGCAGGGAGTCCGCTTCTCCCTCACCCTCTGCCGCCTCCTCCCTGCTCATGCACTATCTCTCTCAAATTTTTTAAAAATCTTAAAAAAAAGAAAAAAATCATCTTCAGATGGTTGGACTCCTTCTCCTGTATGCATAGGGCCACTTCTGAAGACTCCCTTTGGGAAAGTACAGGCCCCATTGTAATTGCATTTGCCCAATTTCACTGCTAAAAGTAGAAATTTAAGTTTTACCAACTTATTTGCAACTTATTATCAATTACCAACGTATTTCATAAATATGTGAGTATAATCCTTTTACATTCAGAAATTTATTTTTAAGTTAAACATTAATAATCAACTTAAGCTTAGTAAGAGGTAGTGACTTAGAAGGTAGTTGGTAAATCATTAGCCATCAGGGAAATTCAAATCAAAACCACACTAAGATACCACCTTACGCCAGTTAGAATGGCAAAAATTGACAAGGCAAGAAACAACAATTGCTGGAGAGGATGTGGAGAAAGGGGATCCCTCCTACATTGTTGGTGGGAATGCAAGTTGGTACAGCCACTCTGGAAAACAGTGTGGAGGTCCCTTAAAAAGTTAAAAATTGAGCTACCCTATGATCCAGCCATTGCACTACTGGGTATTTACCCCAAAGATACAGACGTAGTGAAGAGAAGGGCCATATGCACCCCAATGTTCATAGCAGCATTGTCCACAATAGCTAAATCATGGAAGGAACCGAGATGCCCTTCAACAGATGACTGGATTAAGAAGCTGTGGTCCATATATACAATGGAATATTACTCAGCTATAAGAAAGAATGAGTTCTCAACATTTGCTGCAACATGGAGGGCACTGGAGGAGATAATGCTAAGCGAAATAAGTCAAGCAGAGAAAGACAAGTATCATGATTTCTCTCATCTATGGAACATAAGAACTAGGAAGATCAGTAGGAGAAGAAAGGGATAAAGAAAGGGGGGGTAATCAGAAGGGGGAATGAAGCATGAGAGACTATGGACTCTGAGAAACAAACTGAGGGCTTCAGAGGGGAAGGGGGTGGGGGAATGGGATAGACCAGTGATGGGTAGTAAGGAGGGCACATATTGCATGGTGCACTGGGTGTTATACGCAACTAATGAAGCATCGAGCTTTACATCGGAAACCGGGGATGTACTGTATGGTGACTAACATAATAAACATTAAAATAAAATTTAAAAAAAAGGTAGTTGGTATTTTTAAATTCAAAAACCAAGAACATTTTGTCTTCTAAGGGTAATTCTGGTAATAATATCAAAGGGAATTAGATTAAGAAATCCTCATAAAAGTGTGGGGCCACTAGAAGAGTGAGATGAAATAGAGATGGCTGTTTGGAGTAATACACCAAACCCGACTATCTGATACTCAATTTTTGTTTTTCTACAGATTTCTGTATAAAGTTTGTATTGCATTTCAGAGATGGTATTCACATAATTTCATGAGTGGTAACAGAATTGTTTGGCATGCTTAAGAAGGTTCATTTAATGTTCTCAGTAATGGACCACCTGGTATTTGGACCCTATCCTAAGATTAAATTGGCTGATGAACAGTGCAGTGTTCATGTTCACTGAATTTTCTTCTTCCATTTTACTACAGAAGTGATGGGGAACCCAAAGATGCTCCTATGTTTATTTGGTTTGTCATTTTTATTTCACTTAAGCAACTCTTTGGTAGAAGAGATTTTAGAAAAGGGCCCAGGCCTTAGAGCACTTCAAAGAGCTGCCCTACCTATCTCGGTCTTAGTTGTAGGCCGGTTTTAAGTGGGCATGTACTTGCCACGTTTCAGGTGTGTTTTAACAGTATGCTTCAACTAGATGATTAAAAAGAGACACTACTAGAGTTTTGCCAAGTTTATTGTCAGAACTTTTTGCATTTTCAAGATCTGACTACTTCATCAAGTTCATCTGGTCCTCGAGTTTCTGGTTCACCTTGTCATCATAGTGATTCTAATTCATCTTCTGAGAAACACGTGTCACGAGCCTCACAAAGAGAAGGTAGGTTAAAAGTGGACTTTTATAATCTTGCAACAACGGAGTCTACTGAGTAGCTTTCTTTGGTTTAGTTTTAATCCATACAAATAAAAGTCAATACAGAAAAGGCAATTCTTTGACCCTCAGTCATTTTCAAAAGCTAACCAGTCTCTAGGGCTGGATATCTTGGGTTTACATCTTTGTTGGAATTTGAGCTTTGGTTTTATTTACTGAACTGAGTTTGGTCTAGATTGGAGAAAAAGTAGTTAGGACACAGATTCCAATAAAGGTGGTTATGGAAATGAAATGAGATATGTATGTGATGGTGCTGTATAAGGTGATGTTTGTCAGATGCCATGAGAGTCACCTGGTTCCAGCCTGGTAGGCATTTTGCTCTGCCATTTTTTTTATCTGAGCAATGCCTGACAGCCTTAGAGGGGTTGTAGGGTAAAGTAGGCTACGATGGCCCTATTCTGCTTTTGCCCGTTTTCCCCCACTGCTCTGGCAGATCTAGCTGTTTAGCCTATTCTTTCCACCCCCTAAATGAGATGCTTTTTACCTATGCAGATTTCACCTACTTCTCCATACCACTGCACATCTAAGCACTTTTTGTTTGTCCTCATCTTTGTGGACTGATGGCCAGATGTGGGTCCTTTTGTAATTTTGGGTCACCTTTTGGAAATGAGCATGGCTTCTACCTGGATCTTTAGGGGAGGGACTATCCATTAGACTTCTAATTTATGTTTTTCCTGGGTGGCATCACCTGGTAAGTGCTTGATAATTGCATACTTGATTATTTTGCATGACTACTTACGTTTGTAGAGTGGTTTGAGAGCCCTTCCTAAACCTACAGCCTATCTATTTTCCTCTGGATATTCAAGACTATGACATTTAAGGTTAAAAATTACTCCTATTAAATTTAGAGATTTATGCCCAGATATGCAACATTTTTCCTTTGATTTATAGCAGAAACTTTTTATAGATTCTGCCTGTTCTACGTTGGCTACAGAAAATAAGACAAAGCTCTTAGTTATCATTGAGAAAAATCTTTATTGAACTAAACCATCCAGGAGGGGGGGAGAAACCGTTAAGAATAGTTAACTGCTTATGCCAGTGGTAAACCCCAAAACCACACTACACAGCAGTAGAGTTGGGAATGGGAGAAGAGAAGATGTATGGAGAGCCTAGGCAGGGTATAGAGAAGAAGGTGGGGCTCATACATACATAGGGTTGTTCTGAATATTGGCAATCCTGGGTCTTTGGGGTGTCAGAATGTTAGCACCATACTTTGACAGATACAGTAGATAGAGCTGAGGCTTATCAAACTCATTTCAGGATTAGAACTTTTTTTTTAAGTGATATCTACACCCCACATGGGGCTCAAACTCCAGACCCTGAGATCAAGAGTCAGATGCTCCACGGACTGAGCCAGCCAGATGCCCCTGGCACTCTTTTTTTGACATGAAGTCTGCTGTGGATTGTAGCACAGATAAAATACAAAAACTCTGGTTTAAGTGAAATTAGGGAGTTCCTTGACCGGTCTTCCCTACCCCAGCCCCATGTGGTTCCCTCCTTTAGCCAGCTCTGGAGGAAGCTCCAAGGAGCACAGCTCAAAAACCACTACTTACTTATTTAGATGGGTTTCTTTTCTGCTTTTGTTCGATTTTCAGAATTCTTGAAATAGCTGTTTTTCTCTAAAATTGTTTTTAAAGTTCAGTCACATGTGAAATCATTATTTAGGTATAGTTTGGTTGTAACAATGGAATTTAGAGCTTCACAGGTTTGCATCAATGCTGTAGTAATCTAAAGGGAATCTTTTAAAGAAGATAACACATCTGTTTGAGAAACAATTCACAAAGGGTCTGACAGAGGGAGCTCATAATCTTCAAAGCAGCTCCTTCCACAGGTAGAGAAGTGTTGAAATATTTCTCTTGATATTACATTTCTAAACTGCTTCTTTATAATGTCTGTGAAAGTGGTTCTCCACATATCTGAGGTGATAGGACGTAACTCCTAGTAGTAACGGCTTGCTGTAGCAGTCACTTTCATGGGGGGCTAGGAAGGAGGATGGGATGGGCCCTAACAGAGTACCAGGCATATGTATGATAGGCAGTGTCTCCCAACCCCTCGTTTTGACATAACACTGTATGTGAAATATCCTCCCTTGCCTCCGAAATTATAGATCTGTTTATCATTTATAGTATTGTCCTGGGGGGCCATAAGTCCTGCTCCTTGCACACATAATAGCCTTTTATTGATAATAAAGGCAGTCTGCCTGGCTTCCAAGTATTTCCTTCTCTGGACTAGAGAGCACCAGGTCCCCTGAGATGAGATTTATCTTTTACTTTTCCAGATTCCTTTCATTTCATATAACTTTGATTCTTAGAGTTTTCTGAGATGTAAATCCTAATCAAAAAGTTCCCTAGTCTACTTTAATGCCTTAGTCTTAGGTTACTGGGATTCCTGCTGCAGGAACTTGGATTCTTTAGTTCTATCATAACCTTTCCCCATACCCCCACCCCAAAGACAGACACACCAAACATCAAAAGGCACCATAGGTTTTTTTGTGTATGTGGATTTTTTCTTTCTTTTTCTAAGATTTACTTTAGAGAGCAAGCATGAGTGGGAGGTGCAGAGGGAGAGAGAGAGAATCTGAGAGGACTCCATGCTGAGTGTGGAGCCCAATGCAGGGCTTGATGGTACAACCCTGAGATCATGACCTGAGCCGAAACCAAAAGTTGGCTGCTTAACCGATGGTGCCCCTAGGCGTGCCCAGTTTTTCTTTTTACATGTGGTAGCACAAGGGGCTGACGAAGGAATGAAGGCTGGGGGTGGGGGTGACTGCCAGAAATCAAAGCTTTGATGAGCTGCCTTAGTCCTTTGATAATACAAACCTCACATCCTAATTTTCTTACCAGGAGTTTCACCACGAAATAGTCTTGAAGTCTTAACCCCTGAAGTTCCTGGTGAGAGAGATCGTGGAAACTGCATCACATCCTTACAGCTGCACCCAAAAGGCTGGGCCACTCTCCTCCGGTGCTCAAGCAACACTGATGATCAGGAGGTAGGAGCGGCAGCCCTCCACCTTCAGCGGGGCTGACTGAACATACAGCCATTGCCCGGTGTGCTCATGGCATCTTTATCCCTCGAAACCCTCCTTCCTCTCCAGCCTCCTCCAGTGTCACAAACTGGGAAATACTTTAAACCAGTATCAGCTCAGATTGTGCCCGGCTTCTTAATTCTTGCCTCCTTCATCTCTCCACCTGCCCTTTATATGGTAAACTTTAGATGGTGATGCTTCAGCCAAGCTGGCTCAATGTAAGGTTTTGCTAAGCCAATTGAATATTAGAATTTGCTCTTTTTAAAAACCAGGGGAGGGGCGCCTGGGTCGTTCAGTCGGGTAAGCGTCTGCCTTCAGCTCAGGTAATGATCCCAGGGTCCAGGGATCGAGCCCCGTGTTGTGCTCCCTGCTCGGCAGGGAGTCTGCTTCTCCCTCTCTCTCTGCCCCTCCCTGCTGCTCGTGCTCTCTCAAATAAATAAAATCTTTTAGGTAAATAAATAAAACCAGGGGAAGCCAGGGAAAGACTAAACTGATGACTAGGGGAAAGGACCTTATATGACCTCGCATCTCTCATCACTCTGGAAAGCAGGAGTCTTTTGAGGATGTCACTAGCTCTAGAAGTCACAACTGAAAAGAGAGAAGAGCCTTTGAAGTGTGTAGGACGAGAGGTATTTTAGGGCTTAGATATCTAAACTTCAGAATATTTTAAGTATCAAGATTGTTGTTACTTTCACAAAAGGGAATTATTACCACAGAAGTCACAGCAGCCTGAGGGAATAAAAGGCTTTAGTTGTAGTAGGTCATAGTACACAGAATAACCTTGGCTTATGAAGATAAGAAGGTATGGGGCCTGCATTTTAGTAGATGGGAGAGGGGTAGCAGTCATCTGATTTCTTGCAACAATTCTGTGGCTTTGGCAGTCTGTTGAGCTTTTTACAAAAAGACGTATCTAGCATTATTTGGGGCTTTGTAACTTTCTGTCTCTTCTCTCCCCTTAGTGGACTTGTGTCTATGAATTCCAAGAAGGAGCTCCCGTGCGACCTGTCTCACCTCGCTGTTCTCTACGACTAACTCATTACATTGAAGAAGCCAATGTAGGCAGGGGTTATATCAAAGAACTTTGCTTCAGCCCTGATGGGCGAATGATCTCTTCCCCACATGGCTACGGGATTCGCTTATTGGGATTTGACAAACAGTGCAGTGAACTTATAGACTGTTTGCCCAAAGAAGCCAGTCCCCTGCGGGTCATCCGTTCTCTATACTCTCATAATGATGTGGTACTGACAACAAAGTTCTCTCCAACACATTGTCAGATTGCCTCAGGGTGCCTTAGTGGACGGGTTTCTTTGTATCAGCCGAAGTTTTAGGCACAACTTACATCAAATAAGGAACTCTTCTGGTGTTTGACTTACAAATTACTTCAATTTAGGTGAAGTATTTCCTTTTTAGAAGATCTTAAAAGTTTGGGTCAAGATCCCAGTTCTCATGGGTCCACGAACACACCTGTGACCTGAGGACTTGGCCGTCGGGCATCGTAGGGGCCTCACCAAGTTAGACTCTACGCAGCAGCAGCTCTTGCCGCATTCCTCTGCTCCTGCTCATCTGTGCCACCTGAACTTCGGTTCTTCTGGTTATTTTGCATGGTAGCTCTTGTCAAGTTTCTTTCTTTTCTTGTTTCTTGATTTTGGTGTGAATTTTGTGGACGTCTGGCAGGAGTTTTGGTTGAGTTAGGAGAAACCCATGACACTAGTATTGAATAAAACCCAGAAGTTCGATGTCAGCATACTGGTCATTGAAAAAGAAATTTCACCTTCACTTATCAGTATACTGGGCCTTTTAAAGTTGCTGTTACGTTTCTCTATAATGAGCACAGATAATGGCATTATTCTCATAACTGTTAGTCTTACAACAAAAATGTCTTTTAAGTTTCCTGTTAAAATTATACATATTTTTTCACCATGAGGGGAATTTTGTTGTAAAACTCTAGAAAAAATAATTACCACATCTCTTCGTAATTTACTTGTATGAATTTAAAAATCTCTAGCATGTGTCCGTACTTGGTATTTTGTTCTTGTCAGCAGCATTTAGAAAGGAAAAGAGAAGGAATGGGCTTTGGTCATTTCTGTTATATAGAAGAGGATTCATTAAGTTAGTACACTATCTGGTCAGAGGGATGAAAACGATGTGGTTTCGAGTTTCTGTTTTCTCTGCTAGACTATTTGACTCACACAGGGTGACGTGTTATGGTATAAGGGTGGAGGGGGGATTGAGAGTAATGAGGCTGTGTGTGTTTTCCTCATCTTTACTCCTTGAGCCAGGTGGCACAAGCTCGAGCCTTAGCATTAGGGAAGGGAGAACTGCAGTCCTCTTCTAGCTGTGACCTAACTACAGTAGTCAGCGACTTGGATGTCAAGACAAAGAGCTGATGTGAAGACCTCTTAATATTTTGTTATGGAACACAGCAAGTAAAAAAACATCAAGCAGGGGTCAGTCACAGGGCTGACTGGCCTGCTGAAGTAAACAGCTTTTTTCTAGTCTCCACCTGGAATGGTATTATATTTACAAGGGATCCACCAGAGGCTGGAGTAATTTAAGCCACACGCTAGCTCGTTCCCTCTCAGATCATATTCTCTTAAGCCAATGGTTCTCAAATATTAGGGTGCATTACAATCATTGAGGAGCTTGTGGAAAACACAGAAACGTGGCCCTCACCTTAGGAGGTTCTCATTCAGCCAGGGAGAGGAAAGGAATCTGTTTTTAATAGGAACCTCAAGTAATCTTTATTCAGGTGGTCCCTGGATCAGAGTTTGAAAAACACTACACCTTAAACATCCGTAAGTACTTCTGTACCTATCAGGTGCTTAACTCCCAGAAGGTGTTTTAATTATTTAAAAAAAAAATAGTAAATGAAACCCATTTTAGAGGTAGAAAATGTGATCAATCTCATTATCTGATGAATGAGAAAAGTTAAGTGACTTGCCTAAAGTCATCTTACAAAATTAGTGGCAGAGCCAGAACTTGAATTCAAGTCTCCTAATTCCTTGCTCAGGGCAATTTCTACTGTATTATGCTGGCTGTTAAAACAATGATTTCTGAACACTTTATCTTGTCTTTAAGTTGTATTATTGTGACTGCTCTTAAACTGGCCGATAAGTTGAAAAAGGCATGGGAGTAGATGCTGAAAATTCCAGCCGTAAGACGAAAAGAAGCTTAAATCTTATAGAAATGTTTAAGCAACCCAAATACATGAATAAAAATAACATTTCTTTATAGAACCTACCAGACAGCCATTCACACATATGTGCAGAAGTTACATCTCACTTGGAACAATCTTGGCTCTAGGACAAATTTTAAAAATTAGATTATTTTACCACGGATGTCAAAAAAAGATTGGAAATTTTTTAGCCATCAAAATTACTGCAAAGTATAATGAAAACACAGGTTTGCCATAAATTTTTTTAAAAACCCCAGATATTTAAAGGAACATAAAGTTTTGGAGGCAAAAGCACCCAATCTTAACATTCAAAATAAGCTACTAAGTACAATAATTATATTGATTTAAAAAAGGTTCCATACATTGCATCCCCTTTGGAGAGAGTTGCATGTCAGATGCTGGGCCCACGTGTCGCCCGACTCTGAATTCCAGTTCGTGATTCTTCAACCATTATAGAGTTCCTACGCTGTCAAATAATCTACACACTTTACTACTAACCCTCACTCACAAAATACCTTGCAAGGTAGGTAACGTGAGCACCAGTTTACTTTGGAGGAAATGGAGGGTCTGACAGGTTAAGTGATTTGCCTAAGTCACAGAGCTGGGGGTGGGCAACACTGGGATTCAAGCCTAGCTGCTTTAGCCCAAAGCCTGTGTGCTTACTACTCTACCACTTTGCTCTTTTTTATAAAGGACAGGAAACTGGCCTGTTAATTAGTTTAGCATCCTCTGTAAATTCGGTATTACAGAGCTGGCTTACCTTCTGTACCATGCAAGAGAACATTCATAAGCTTGAAAATGTCCAGTAGAATTAGTACCATAAACTGCAGGGCGTACATACAGTCCGTTCCTAACAGAAAGACTTCAAGCAGGATTAAGTAGCTGTAAAGAAAAATGTGGGATGAACAGCTCTATAAAAATAGAGCCACACAGATGAGAAAAATCAACAAACTCAACAAAACCACATTTATTCTCTTTTTGAGGTACGGTCAGGATCAAAAAATCAAGAGGGGGATATTAATCCAGGAATTACAGGGCATCAGGAATGCTAGACTCTTGGAGAAAACTGCATCTTATAATTTCAAGGTCTCATTTCACCTAAGAGCATAAAATCTAATTTGGTGTTTTTTTACTCTAAACTTTAGTCATTTTTATTCATGATAATTGGTGAATGTATTATAAATGGTAATGTGGTATAGTTGTTGGTAAACATAGTGTAAATTGTTTTAAAAACTTCCTACAGGGGCACCTGGCTGGCTCAGTCAGAGCATGCAGCTCTTGATCTTGGGGTCATGAGTTTAAGCCCCACCTTGAGGGGTAGATTGTACTTAAAAAAAAAATCTTGAAAAAACTTTCTACAGAAATGCTATGTTAAATAAGTTTAGGAACATCAAATATTTAGTACTTCCTTATCTTTAATTGTGAAAATGAAGTGGCTAAAGCAGACAAGACCCCTCTCTTAATCTTTTGAAAATGTATGTGGTCTTTCTTCTCAGAAGCCCAAAGAACATGTATATTGTTATTTCTCCTTGTTTCATCCAAGATGAGGCTATACCAAAAATTTTAGGAAAACAAGCAAGGAAGAGGTTCCCAACTCCTGTCTAGAACCACATCACATTATATTGTGGTTAAAGTTTTGTTTTCTACAGAGTGCAATATAGGAAAAACACCCTGAGAATCTTTTAGAAGTCTAGTGTTTCCCGTATTAGTCAGAATATATGGTACTGGCATCCGTAAGTATCTGTTCAAGCTTGTGTTTAGCAGGAGAAACTGATGACAATCATCCCCATTTAAAATGACCGGCAGCCACGGAGAGCTATGAAAATTCACTCAGTAATACCTAGTGTTGGCCATGAAAGAAAGCATATATATGGATTTTTGGATAACTAATGCATATCTCTTAAGTGCCAAAATTTAAAACTTGTAAATTATTTTTGATGCAAGTCTTTCAGATATGTTAGTATACCTCCCTGCCTTCTTAAACAGCATGCTCGGTATAATTCACTTTTTCACAATGAAAAGTAAAAGTTATGTTCATGTGTTACTACAAATACCCAATGAGCTCTGATGTATGTAAAATACTTCATAAAATGTAAAGGGCTATAACAAATACAAGTTAATATCAATTATTATAAAGTGATTCCCTCAGCCTTGAGGTATATATAATCCTTTGCCTCAGGTTGCTTGGATTTGGGGATTTTTTTATTTAAAAATTTTTCTATCTGCTAAGTAGTTTGTTCTGTCTCTTACCACAGTATCCACATGCCTGCCTTTAACAGGCTCCTTATCGTGTGTGCTGTGTTCATCTGTTAGGAGCTAGGGCATGGAGAACCCAGCCAGCTCAGTGTCTAAAGAGCCACACAAGCCCTGCTGCACAGTCTCTGAGACCACTAGGTTTTGAAAGGTTCACAGGTAACCATTTGGATAACAGAAGTACCCAGGTAAAGCCTAGGCTAGTGATTTTTTCAGCTGCCACTAAGTAAAAGACTATAGACTAAGGATGCTGCTAGATTAAGGAATAAACAGCAATGTACCAAAGTATAGCCAAGTATCAACAAAGGCTCTGTATTTGCACAGGGATCCTTCATGTTTTTTTTTTCCCCCTTAAAAGAAGAATCTGGGGGGGAAAACAATGAAAATAAACTCCAGATAGACTTGAGCATTTTTGATGCCATTAAACTTGGTCAATAGCCATTAAAATACACGTTTAAATTATCACATATTGTTATGGTTTTAGTCTCATTGCAGAATAAGATTATACTGAAATTTATACCCTAAAGATGATTCCCAAGAATTTCTCCCGTTCAAATGACAACAGAAATTATCAAAAGGAAAGTCTCAAATTTACCTGTATGCTGCTGCTTTAGATGTAAATGAATTAGTAATGGAAATATGGGTTTTATCAAAAGCTCCAAGGAACACATCTCACATATGCACACCTCGTATATGTATATTAATGTTACTATAAATGAAATGTCATCCAGAGACAATAAAATAATTTTAAAATTTCAGTCTTGTTCATAGTATTTAAAATGGAATTTTTTCAGCTTTCCTAAGCTGCTTATTTCAGTTTCATGTTTTCTACATTAAAGTTTGGATATTTGATTTTTTTTTAATTTCACTGCATCCTCCATTTCTAAAGTGTGGTTTCTGGTAAATTTTAGATTCATATTTTTAGGAAAGTTGGGAATGTTCCACATAATATCCTAGACACCAGAAAGTTTTTTCACTAGGTTCTGAGGTACTGTTAAGTTCTTATGCTAGACTGTAAGCTCCTTGTGGGCAGGGACTGTCTTACTTTTCTTGTATCCCCTGTGCCCAGTACAGGATCTGACAGAGTAGTTGTTCAATACATTATTTTTTGTAGGAATCAAATGAATCTTAGCCATATGTGGCCTCAGATTTCCATGAAGTCAGAATGTGATGTGGAAATAGAGAAATCTTCATCAGAGTAAGATTTTTTCTGACCACAGGTCAGGAAAACTAAGCATTTCTCATTGATTTGGAAAACTGCAAAACTCAATTTTCATCCACCAAACATTTGAATCCCTACTATATGCCTTGTGCAGTACCAGGGACTCAAGGGACAAAGATAACTAAGGCGGTAGCCCTGGCTTCCTGCACGTGTGACCAGTGCAGCCATACAGGGCCCTGCAGTGAGAAAAGGTCCAGGCTTGCTGTAAGGTTCTGCTGAAGCCATCTTAAAATTCTTCATTTTTTGAACAAGGGGCCCATATTTCTATTTTGCACTGGGCTTCCAAATATATAGCTGGTCCTGCTTCAATATTACCATGTTGACACGGTGGGAACAATAAGAATTACAGTATCTTTTATCTACTGTCCAATAAAGATATTCACACTCATTAAAAACTAGCCATAAAGTGAATGATTTAGTAAAATAACTTCTAAAATTAAAACTTCCTCCCACACTTTTTTTCACAGATCTTCATTTCAGAATTAAGAAAGCTTTCTAAAACTGTAATTGGCTTTTACTGTTTCAACTGAATTCTCTTGAGGTTTTTATATGGATGTAGAGTTGTAGGTGATTTTATCTACATACCTACATACCTACATGCAATTTTAAGATTTCAGTAAAACTTTTATTAATATATGCACTGGATGTTTTGGTGTAAGTCTACCTCATAATGTGCTTTTAAAAAAATAAATGCTACTTTGAAACATTTAACAAGCTTTTTCTGTGGTTAACCTGTTTGAAAGGTTGATGGCAAGCTTGCATTTAGCAGTATTTTGAAATTTTTGTTTCAATTGCTTAATGTTTATTTTTAGACCAGAATCAAGCATAACGCTATGACAGCGGCAGTAGCTTGGTGATTCTTGTAGTGGTATTCTAAACTTTTAAATCCTTTTTTTTTTTTTTAAAGATTCTATTTATTTATTTGACAGAGAGAGAAAGATAGAGAGAGGGAACACAAGCAGGGGCAGTGGGAGAGGAAGAAGCAGGCTCCTAGTTCAGAAGACTGATGTGGGGCTCGATCCCAGAACGCCAGGATCACGCCCTGATCCGAAGACAGACGCTTAACCACTGTGCCACCCAGGTGCCCCTCTAAACTTTTAAATCCTATAACCCCTACCCGAAATAAATCAGAGCATATGCTCCAAATGTTGATGTTTTATATATATTTTATATATATATATAAAATATTGTACTGCTCTACTGTGTAAATTATAAAATATGTACAGAGAGAAAGGAAATTTTAAAAGGAAAAGAATTAAAAATCAAAATTCTACATTACCTCCTGCATTTCCAGGGATCACCTTACACTCCCACAGGTATATGCACATTTCATTTTGTGAAGTCCACCATTCTAAAACATAGAATTGGCATTTTACACTGAAAAACACATTTACTAAGATTTGATTCATTCACATCTGTTCACTAATGTTCTGGACATTTACAAGTTTACTAAATATGAATCGTGTTTTATAGAGTTTTATAAATTAGTTCTTTATTCAGTGAAAATTGTATTCATATCAATAGAAAGCACAGTGGATAAATTTTTGTCAAGCTGCACACTGGTTTCTTTTCGTAGATACACTTAGAACGTGCTATTTTTCACAGTGCTCCCTTGAATGACATTTGCTTATTATTTAACAGTGTGATGGTTCATTTTACAATACTGTTTTAATTCACTATAAAAACGACAATCATATTTGGGATACTTTTGTAAAATAAGTCACTGAAGAGAAAAACAGAGTGAATCCCTTTCAATTCAGATTATTTTGTGAAATTATTTGGATAAACTGATTTAGCTAACCATAGCACTAATTACCACTATTTCAGTTATTCCTCTGACAGGTATGTTTTGGGCTAAAGTTTTTTTTTTTTTTTAAGGAAACAATGATTTGGCATGCTTAAATGCTAATAAATTAATGATTTGTATTAGTTTCCTGTAAATGATGTAACAGATTACCTACCAGAAATTTAGTGGTTAAAACAACACAATTTTGGGGTGCCTGTCTGGCTCAGTTTGTACAGCAGGCAGCTCTTGATCTGGGTCATGAGTTTCAACCCCATGTTGGACAGAGAGCTTACTTAAAAAATAAAACACAAATTCATGTCCACTGAGTTTTCCTCCAGGCCCTTCCTTTCTGGCCCAGTACGTGAAGAGTGGTGCTCTAACTCCAACATGTGCTGGGATCACCTGGAGGGCTTCTTAAAACAGATTGCTGGTTCTACACCCAGAGTTTCTGATTTCATAGGTCTAGGGTTGGAGCCCCATTTTGCACAGTCGGTTCCAGCTGATGGTGTATGTCTGTACACCACGATCTGAGACCTACGAATATAGAAAATGCAGTTAGGGGCACCTGGATGCCTCAGTCAGTTGAGCAGCTGACTCTTGGTTTCAGTTCAGGTCATGATCTCACGGTGGTGGGACTGAGCCCGGCCTTGGGCTCCCACACTGAATGTGGAGCCTGCTTGGGATTCTCTCTCTCCCTCTGCCTCTTCCCCACCCCTGCGTGTGTGTACACACTCTCTCACTTAAAAAAAAGCAAAAAAAAGAAAATGCAGTTAGGGTTTAATTTTTCACAGATGACAGGTCCTAGGGATCTCTATGTAGATAAAGGAAGCCAATTTAGAGAACATATTTTTTTTTAAGAGAACATCTTAACTCTGGAGGTTACTACAGATGGACAACAGTTGGTCCGTCAGCACGCCGTTCTCAGTACACTGAGACTCCCCCAGTTCAACACGATATGTGAGTTAGTGGGCAGTAAGTTGAGTAAGACCATCTTACCTTCTCCAGGCACAGACCTGGTGCTGTGTGGCTTCTAACTCAGAAAGAGGAGTGCCGCCACCAGAGAAACACACTCTCTGGTGTGAGCTGTAGATAGGTGCAACCGTTGCTCACAATAAATCCAGAAAAGGAACACCTGAAACTTCAACCAGGGCATACACAAAACATTTTTTAAAACCTTTTCTGGGGACACAGTGGTTTCCACTGAAAGCCATCTAAATTATGGGTGTGCTGGACTGCTGTGTTGACATTAATTCACAAAAGCCCATCACGATTATAAAAGATTAGGTTTCGGGTAAAATGAAGGATCCAACTTTCATTGTGAAAGGATTACTTTTTAAAAGTTAAATACAAAGTATCGGATCTGTTCTGAAAATGCTCTATTTATTCTTAAGCAGTTATTACCTAGTCTTTTGTGTGTGTGTGCACATGCATGCAAGCACTTAATGTGTGTAATTAAAGGATTTCCTGTCATGTATTGGAATTTGCAGTTCACTGGCAGGAAAATCATGATCCTTCCCCTTGTCCCTTCAAGGGGCAGGTCGACAGACCCCCGGTTTCTGGGGCAGTCTTATAGAAGCTGATTAGCCCTGTCACAATCTGTGGGTGGTGGAGGTGGCCATACTTTCTCATCAGTGGGAAACGCCGCAGGCTTGTGTTCCCTTCTAGCAAGGATTTCTGTAGCATCCCATGACTTCACGAAGCCTAAGAAGAACTAACACCCTGAAAGAATCAAACTGGGAGCACATGGGTGGCTCAGTCGGTTAAGCGTCCGCTTTTGCTTCAGGTCATGATCCTGGGGTCCTGGGATCGAGCCCCGAGTCAGGCTCCCTGCTCAGCAGGAAGTCTGCTTCTCCCTCTGCCTCTGCCTGCAGCTCCCTCTGCTTGTGCTGTCAAATAAATAAAATCTTTAAAAAATAAATTAAAAAAAAAAACTGAGTCAAAACAATGTGGATGCCAGATACTGTGATAAACTCCCTAATGATTTCTCTCAGCATTTTATTATGAAAATGTTCAACATACAGCAAAGTTTAAAGAATTTTACAGTGAACATCTGTTGACTAGGATTCTACCATTACTGTCTTCCTGTTTTATCATGTATCTACTACTCCATCCATCAATCCATCTTAATTTTTGATATATTTTTAATAAATTGCAGACAGCTATAGCCATCCTCCTAAAAATCCTCAGCAATACAGATCGTTAAAGTTCACTATCTTGTTTTCAATTTTCCACATGAAGCCCACAAGTATAAATGGTATGTTTGCTAAGTTTAGACAAACGTACACACCCAAGTTACCCAAACCCCCATCAAGACATAAATTACTACCATCACCCCAGAAAGTTCCCTCATACCCCTTCCAGGCTCCTTCCCCTCCCTCCCAGAGGCAACCAGTTTTTTTCCCCAGCACAGGTTTATTTGCCTTTTCTGGAAATTCACATAAATGAAATCATACAGTATGTATTATTCACCATGAAGGTTCTAAAAAGACATTCCTAAGAAATTCAAACTGTCTCTGAAACAGGGAAAGAAACAGTGAGAAAGACAACATCTGGGATCAGATTATGACTCATTCACTGAACAGGTATTAGGAGAACCTCTAATCTAAGGATAAGATCAGAGTCCCTGCCTTCAGTGAGTTCACACTGTCCTGAAGGCTGCAGCATAAACATCACGGAGACCGCGTGAGGGCTGAAGCAGCCACCATACGCCACAGAAGCTGACCGACCGCATCCAGCCTGGGAGCCAGCGGGGAATCAAAGGAAGTTGACATTTTTACTTTGGCATTTGTCTCAGGCAGCCAATGCTCTGTATTTTCCACAAGCCTAGAATCTTCTAATTTAAAATTACTGTCCTTAAAAGGGCAGCTTTCCAGTACTGAGCAAATGGATCTATGGCAAATTTGCTGAACAAAATAAACTAGGAAAAAACTGTAAAAGGCACAAACTGAAATTAGTATCGATTCTGTTTTTCTGTAGTTTAACACCAACTCAGATACATGTAGTACTGCCCTCAAACACAAAGCCAACATGCTCTTCTGTTCCTGGCCCACAAGTAGCAGGGGCTTTGAAGCACTCCAAACGTCAACAGCCAACCTCTGACCTTGGGCTTCACCTGCGCTTTCTCAGGGCCTATCACACCTGGGACCCCTGCCGGCGCTGCACTCTTCACCTTCACCGTTTACACACAAATCACACATGAAAAGTACTTGGTTCCCATACTTTTTCCTACTCTCTGTCCTCAAAACTCTATGGCTATTTTTTAGGAGGGAATGAGAAGCCCAAGAAAACCTGGAAATTTCTTGTTCAATTCCTTTTTCCTAGAAAAGTGTGAGAGGAGTAAGAGAAGTTCCAAAGCGGCTCTTGCCCATGGGAAGGCAGGAGGCTGTACACCAGGAGCCCCCAGCACTGCAGAGAGGACGGCCCTCGAAAGAGAAGTTGGTTTCATTTTCCTAGTGCCACGGGGACAGGAAACCTCTCCACGGAACTCAGCGCAGTCCCCATTTTTTGGTGCGCTGCCTGACCCACAAGGACCTGCTGACTGATCATGGCCGGTTCCCCAAAGAGAGGAGTGCCTGAGCCGCTGGCGGTGGAGGGGGGAGCGACTAGAGGAGCAGTTGGCTTCAACAACGAACCTAGTCGCTGCCTTCGTCACACTTCTAGTTAACACAGCAGCGGTCGACGACACTGATTATCTTAAGGAAATACCGTTAGGCTCATCAGTCACTAGGCTCAGCCATGCTATGGACTGAACGTTTGCATCCCATCTGAAATGTCTATGTGGAAGGCCTAACCCCCCATGGGAGGGCATGTGCAGGTGGGGCCTTTGGGACGGGAGGAGGGTTAGATGAGGTCATGAGGTCCTTTGTGCCATGTAGGGACTCGGGAAGTCTGCACACCAAGGAGAGGCCTCTCACCAGGAACCAAATCTGCCAGCACCCGGATCTTGGCCTTCCTAGCTTCCAGAAGCGTGTGAGAAATACACGTCTGTCGGTGAAGCCACTTAGTCTCGGATATTTCACCACGGCAGCCCAAGCAGTGTGTTTTCCTTACACTACCTCCACGAGCCATCGCGGATGGAGCTGCCACATATTCCCGAATGCTCGGTTCCTGAACCTCCACATGTCCCTCACTCCTGACTGACTCCTAGGGCCCCCCTGGTGTCAGGCCTGGGGCAGGCACTTGGAGGGGGTGCTCCAGCACAGCCTCTGCCTCATGGAGCTGGCGTTCAAACGGGGCAGGAAACAGCGAATCACCACAGTCCAATTCAAACGGGGAAGTGCTACGAAGAACGGGAATGTGGAGGCGTAAGAACATACGAGAGGGGAACCTGACTTAGCCCTGAAAAGTGCGAGCAGGGTTCCCAGGGAAAGGGACACTGAGGGCCTCCGCAGGGCGACGAAGGGAAGGGGGGAGTGGGAGAGTGCCGCGCCCAGGGCAGGGGGACTAGGCCGGGCGAGGGCGGGAGGCGCAGACGGCAGAGCCCCGAGGTCCCCGCGGCTGAGGGCGGTGACTGAGCAGGGGGGGGGATCGGGTGTCTACAGAATTACTCTTACAGCGATACGCAGCATGGAGCGCAGAGAATTTAGAGAAATCCTATTTTATCCTCAATTTCTATTTCAAAATCAGCTATGCTCACTGGAAAAAAGCCCCCCCTTGGAAACTTCAGAAGCTAAATGAAGTTGGGCGCCCGCCTCTGGGAGATCCGGAGCACCCCGCAGCAGCGTAGAGCTCCCCTGGGCCCGCGCCCCGTCACACCCGGCGCTCCACGACAGGCAGCAGGCAGCAGACGACACGTACGACACCCTCTCGTCAATTCTCAAGTTCAGGGTAATCACTTGCATGATGAATTCCAACCCGACACTGGAGTGTTAGAAGCATGAGGGCGATCGCTCCCTTACCTACTGGTCCGCATTAAACAGCTCGGCGGCCCGTGAGACAGGGAGCACCCTCAATGGAACGTGTAAACAACAGTGTGTAGCTCATAGAAATTTCAGTCTCCTAACAGAAAGAAGTAGCTGTGAAGTTAAAAGCAGGTATTAAAAAACTGCACAAACATCCAGATCATTTAGCTTGGGGGTAAACATGACCTGAAGGTACTCTATACCACAGATACTGATAAACAGAAAATACTAAGTTTATACTCAGTAGGGAAAAGTTTACTTCATTTGAGAAAAACCATTAAAAGACAAAATGCTTTGCAGTTAAGCTATCTGGAAAATTAACTTATCTGGAACTCCTGACTAAATAAGATGGGTACATGAAGGACTGTTCTACCCACAAAGTTACCAGGTGAAGGTGCTGAAGAGTCAAAGTAATACACTAAGCGTTTCCTCAGCAGACAGACTGAAACCACAAAAAAGCGCTAGTAACCCTAGCCAACCGCAAGAGAAGACCAAACAGGACTTAAAAAAAACAAATAACTTTATTCCAAACAGAATAACCAAAAGAATGTTAACAGACATATTTAACAGGTTTCATTTAAACTCAGTCACAAAACTCAAAAAATATTAAACAAAAACAGCTTTGTGTGCTTAACCACTTTTAATAATGAAACTTAAAAAAAAAAAAAAACCCCACCATGTAGAGACTCCCCCCCAATCTGGGAGCCATTTAGGCAAGCAAATACTTACTATTAAGCAAAAAGACAGCATTAAAAATGAAAAATCCTCAAATTTAAGGAGAACTGTTAAGTCTTTGATCTGCATTTATACACACAGGAAAACAAAGAGTATTTTAATTGAAAGGAGATCAAGTCCAAGTGCTCACCCTTCCTTCACATGTGATCTCCTGTCTCGCCTTCACTTGGACCGCACACGTCTCGCTCCACAACTTCCTCCGCACTGACCTGCCGTTTCCCGCACGGCACGATCGGCTGCCCCCCAAGCCCTCCAGGTCCCATTCCGCACATCCTGTCTGCCGCCCATGATTCTATGTTTGCACAGCATGAGAACGCTGTACAGAACACTGTAATCGAGCTAGGAAATTTCAGGTCTCCAAAGATGATTCTAGATACACAATTCTGTTTTATTGCACAGTTTACAATATATAGCAGGTGATTACATAACCAACCATAAGGTAAGATGAATATTGACTATTGAGACAAAAAACATCAACTGTCTCCAAGCACAAATGAAACGAAGACACAAATCTGCCCCATTAGAGAGGCTGTGTTTAACTGTGATGCAGTCCTGAGGGCTCACACCACCCCAAGCGTGTTCACTATAGACTCCAGAACACATCTCTGGTGGCATCAGAGACGAAGCATGGGAGGCAGGGCCGGCGCGCCCTGTGCTCATAAACCAGCTGTCCCGAGTATGTAACAGAAAGGCCACTTTTAAAGCTCTTCAGATACAGTTATTCACTCATGTTTGCCTTTTCAAAATTATTTCTAGTTCACACTGAAGGTAAAAACAAGTGATTAGAATCTCATTAATAACACATTTTGACTTCTTTCAAGGTTCGAAGCTGTTGGCTACCATAAGCAAGTTGTTGAATTTTTTGTCAAATTTAAGAAGTCTATAGGACAACACAAAACCATCCCTGGTCATGTATTTACAGTTTGGTCTCCAAAAGCTGTAAAAAGTGACAAAGGAATCCAAATAGGAGTTAAAAACATTAAAAATATTTGTTTTAAAATGCCACAAGTTTGAGATTGCAGAAACCAAAGCATCCCCTTTCAAATTCTCACTTGTATTCCACAAAGTGCTTTAGAACTTAGGTATCTGTCACCTCACAGGAGTGTATAATAGACAAAAGGAAGCCCCTCCTCAGGGCAGGACCCCAGGCTAAGTCACCTGCCACAAGGTGTGGTGGCTGTGGGCCGGAGCCACCACCACTGGCCCCAGCGCCTTTATCATTCATTTCCCCGAAACTCAACCGGCTTCAGAGCCATACTCTCTATTCAGTAAGCCAAAGGATGTTACTCATGTTTATTTGGTGTCAAATCCTTGTTTTTCTGAAATCCTCACCTCTGCACCTTGGTTTCCAAAGTAAACTGCCGTTCCCAACACAACATTTTCAAACAGGGCTGTTGTAAAGCTACTGAGCCTCATTTCCGCCTGGCAAGTGCTCGATAAAGCTTCCCAATCCGTTCTGGTTGGAAGGATGCTTATTTGACCAGCCATATCGCATTCAGAGGTAAACATATCTTTTGGACTATCTGCCCAGAAACTGAGTAAACTACCATCTGAGACCCTGATTTTATTTTGGTCAGTGTGCGCACATACTCATATGCAATTATTCAGAATGATGACAAACTGGTAATAAGAAACCTAACGACTCTGCCATGTCAGATGCTGGCAAGCGATCTTCACTACATATTTACAGATGTGGATTTTTAATAGATTGATAAACTACTTTTCTAGGATGTTTCAAGTTTTATTAATTATTCAGTTGGTAAAGAGAGGCATTTTGCTTCATTGATCTGGAAAACATATTTTAAAATCTCATTCCTTTATGAGAAGCAAACTGAAGACTTCAGAGGGGAGGGGGGTGGGGGATGGGATAGACCGGTGATGGGTAGTAAGGAGGGCACGTATTGCATGGTGCACTGGGTGTTATGCGCAACTAATGAAGCATCGAACTTTGCATTGGAATCCGGGGATGTACTGTATGGTGACTAACATAATAAAATATAAAAAAATAAAAAATAAAAAAAAAAATCTCATTCCTTCGACAAGTAAGTTTTTCTCTGTCACGTAACTGAATATGTTATCCAGCTATTACAAACTAGGAGCATTTAAAATTAACCCTTCAAGTATCTTTATTTAGATCTTATCTCAAAGGGTCTTACTGTTTTAATGATAAAATGATAAAACTGGGTTCCCAGAATGTAAAAATCCTAATAGAAGCCTCTATTTCCAAGAGTCAAATAAAAAAGCTAACACTGGGATGAAAGCTATCCTGAGATTTGTTTTTTCCCTTTCTGTAATGCTTAGAAACCAGGGGAGAGAAATCTGTAATCCCGTTAACAGACTTCCCAAACACAATATTATGGAAGTGTTTTTTTTTTTTAAAGGAGGGTTTTAAGAAAACAGGATACTTCAATATGACAAACTACGAGTCAAAGAAAAAACACTCCCCAAACTCCCAAAGCTCTTCGCAAAGTTGGCAACAATTAATCAAAGAAACTGAATTAACCAGAGTTTGCAATTAACACGCAATTTCTTCACAGGAGGAAACACCTATATGGAAATATAAGTCCCCCCCATGTTTTGGTAATGAAACAAGTTATACATTAACATAAGGACATTTGGGAAGGGTTTAAGGTCACATTCAGAACTAAATACAAAACCTTCCAACCTAGACAGCAAAATGGGAGCTTTGACTAGATGCTTGGTTCTGCCATACGTCTGAATAGCCTTGATAATGACTATTCCAACAAGTACTTAGTTTCAAAACTAATACAATTTATCATAAAAAGCCTACACCTAATAAGCTGTCCTCCCCTGTTCTCTGTCCTACACGTACATGCATATGTTTAACGAAGACTACCCTTTGAAACTCCTAAAAGCAGAGAAGCAAGAAATGGAGTAAGAGAAGGAAGCCTGAGAATTCACAGGACTCTAAGAGCCTTTTCTCTGGCTGGTCATGGCCACTGACATTTCAATACAGAAGATTTAAAGACTTGTGGGGAAAAGAATCATACCTTGGCTATTAGTTTTCCTTGTCAAAAGCAGTCAGATAGACAGCTCTTAACCAGGCAGCCTAAAGTTCTCAGATAATGATGAAAAAAACAAAACAAAAAACCCCCAAATTTTCCTACAAGAACCTCTTATTCTGAATTTGTTGGTACTTCAAGAAAACAGCTTTGCCCATAATTCACTGTGCCCTGAACTTATGACACAAACTCGTATTTGGCCAATTAGGAACAAGGCCAAACTGTATTCTTTTTAGGTCTATTCAGTTTGGCACTTAACTTATGGTTTCTTTCATATAATCTTTAACAAGAACTCGTAAGTTGCATTGATTATGCCCCAAGAGATGAGAGACCGATGGTAATTCAGGTGAGCACCTCTGAAAAGATTCGTCAGCTTCCTGTCCCGCTCTAGCCAGATTTTCTGGAAAACCTTGGGAAAAGACTGAAACTCCCCACCAATCTGAGACTGCATGCGAGTTTTCACAACATTAACTGGGAAAAACAAGATTCCCAACACGGCACCCAACAGACCTCCACAGATAAAATCATTGACCAAATGAGCGCTGTGAGTCGTTGCGGTCGGCAGATGCTCCTTAATGGGACCTCGAAGGCCAAAGAAAAGGACATTGCTGAATCCATTACGGAAAAGAACAGGTACCAAGCCTCGATAATACTCTCTAATTCCATGGCATTTAAGTGCCTTAAAAGCGTGGTAAGTGTTTGTAAATTTGTCATGATGCTTGTGGTCTTGAAGCAATGTCTGAACTCTTTCCAATGGAGTGAAAATTGCTTCTGTTGTCCCCGCAAGTACTGCGGCCACACTGCGGGTCGCAAACTCGGGGGTACTGATGTGCTTTCGGAGAAGGCACGATAAGTCCTCGTACAGCCCAAACATAAGCGCCAGAGTGGTGGTCTTCTGCAGCAGTGGGGGAAGGATTCCGCGGTACAAGTTTCGAAAGCCGTCCCTCTGCAGCTGAAGCACCGCATCCCGGGTCTTGATTCCATACAGCTGCTGCCGGAAGAGCACCTTCTGGATGGGAAACGTGATCGCTACGTTGTTGAAAGCTGCACAGCAGCCACACAAGTAATGCTTCATTTCACCAACATTTGCGATATGAGGTGACAGATCTTGTTTTGAAGATGTTAGGATGGGCGGCCTCTTTTCATGAGCTTCTGAATCCACCATGTTGCTTAAGGTCTTTCTTCTTCATGAAGGATATTTTTAACCTACAAATAACAAAATGACAGTAGGTAAGCCACTATATATAGGGATAAACATGTAGAATTTTTCCCAATTTCCTTAACCCTTTAATTTCTGGACACTATTACATTTTCCCTTCACTACATCAGTAGTTGTTACAGTATTTTCAGAGGACCCCTCGAGGTCCCTGAGACCCTTGCAGGGGTCCAGGAGGTCCTTCCTCTTCCAGCCGCGTACCTGTGTGAAGCTGCATTTTCTGCATCTACTTTAACCAGAACTTCTCACCACAGACACAATGCAGATAGGCAACTCCACCTATCTTTTATGCCACACATTACACAGACCGGCAAAACTGGAAAACATGCTCTTCTCATTCATTTTTTGGAAAACAGTTATTTTTCCTGAAAATGTGTTGTCTATGTTAACATGTTATTTTAAAGCAAATTAGGGGCACCTGGTGGCTCAGTCAGTGGAGCGGGTTAAGCGTCTGACTACTGATTTTGGTTCATGTCACGATCTCAGGGTTGTGGAGTCAGGCTCTGCATCCCGCTCTGCGTTCAGGGTGGAATCTGCTTGTCCCTCTCCCTCCACCAATGCAATTTATCTTTAAAATAAATATACAAATAAAGTGAATATATTAACATTTTGATTTCTAAGACCATAAATACTAATCCATATAAATAAAGGCTCTTTAGGGTCCACAATAATTTTTAAGTATAAAGGGGTCCTGAGACCAAAAAATTTGAGAACTACTGGACTAGTTCATACATACCACGGTACCTAACGGTATATACCAATATCCTTCCGAAAAAGATTCAAAGTCCTCCCTTGAGAAATAAAATAGCAAAACCTGCATTCATTCATTCTGTTCACTAACACTTACTTAGTCTCTAGACTAGGCCCTCTGCTAAGTGCTAGAGATTCAAAAGCAAGGTACTCACAGGGCGCCTGGGTGGCTCAGTAGGTTAAGCATCTGCCTTCAGCTCAGGTCATGATCCTGGCATCCCAGGATCGAGCCCCACACTGGGCTCCCTGCTCAGTGGGGAGTCTGCTTCTCCCTTTCCCTCTGCCCCTCACCCCCACTTGCGCACTCTCTCTCTCAAATTTTTTTTTTTTGTAAGAATTTATTTATTCATTTGAGAGAGACAGCACAAGCAGCAGGGAGAGGCAGAGGGAGAAGCAGACTCCCTGCTGAGCCCAAACCTGATGTGGGGCTTAATCCCAGGACCTGGAGATCACGACCCAAGCTAAAGGCAGATGCTCAACCATCTGAGCCACCTAGGCGCCCCTCAAATAAATAAAATCTTAAAAAAAAAAAAAANAAAAAAAAAAAAAAAAAGAGGCAAGGAACTCACAATTTTAACAGGAGACTGCCAAGGTAAACAAATACACCGCAGTGTAAATACCTTGTATGATAAAGATACGCTATGGATAAAGGACACTGAGCACGCACTTTGGGAGGTAGACTGGAAGAACAGGGTCAAGAGAGGCCTGCAGGTATGTACTATACACTACATTTTCACATATTTAATTCTCAAAACAACTCCATCAAATAAATATTATTTTCCCAGTTTCACCAATGAGAAAACCAATACTCTCCTTTGTCTGAGGTACAGAAAGTAACTGGTGGAGCTGGCATCGTAGTCTGTCTGACTGCAGGGTGCAAGTTCCGGCGATCATACCGAAGGATGGCAGGGATGTGGGAGGCTGCCCTGGACAAAGTGGCTGCATCAGACTATTGAAGATTTGAAGCCCCCCCCCGCCCCCGCCCCGGAACACACCTGCCTCCTTAAAATGGCAAGGATACCCCTTGTTGGGCATCTAAGTCTGGCAAAGGATCCAAATAGCTGGATCATCCAGAACAATCCTACGGTCCAGAAATAACCTTTACTGGGGGACTACATGGCAATTTTGTTATGTCTTAAATATAACAGGCTAAAGATTTTTTTAAAGGGATCTCTACACCCAACATGGTACTCAAACTCACAACCCCAAAATCAAGAGTCAAACATTCCACCAACTGAGCTAGTTAGGTGCCCCAACAGGCTAAATATTTTTAAGCTGATTTTAATTCCTCAATGTACAACATCACATTTATGATACCACTCAAAAAAAATTAAGTAACCCAATTAAAAAATGAACAAAGGACCTAACAGCCATTTCTCCAAAGGAGATATACAAGATATGGGACTCCACCCATCTTTTATGCCAGCCATGAAAGAAACCTACAAAACTGTAAAACAGGGAGGTCTGGCTGCCTTCAGCTCAGGTCACAAAGGTCACGATACTGGGGTCCTGGGATCCCACATCATAATGGGCTCCCTGCTCAGTGGGGAGGCTGCTTCTTCCTCCCCCACCGTTTGTGCTTTCTCTCCCTATCTCTCTCAAATAACTGAAATCTAAAAGAAAAACCTCCAAAAAATTGCAAAACACACTCAGATGCCAACAAGCATATGAAAAGATGCTCGACATCAATCAACAGAGAAATGCAAATCGAAACCACAATGAGATCATCTCACCCATTAGGATAGTTACTATTAAAAAAAAACAAACCCAAACAACAAAAAACAGAAAATAACTGTTGGTGGAGATGTGGAGAAGTTCAGAGTAAGAATGTAAAATGGTGCAGCCACTAAAACAGAAATGGCAGTTCTACAAAAACTTACAACAGAATTAACATACGATTCAGCGGTCCCACTTCTAGGTATGTATCTGTTAAGAACTGAGAGCAGGGTCTCAAGAGGCACGTGCACATCCACATCCACGGTAGCCAAGAGGAGGAAGCAACACAAACGCCCACTGACGGACGAATGGTTCAACAAGACGTGGTATGCACACATACAACGGAATGTGATGCGGCCTTACAAGGAAATCCTGTCACATGCGAGGACATGGGTGAACCTGAGGACACTAAGTAAAATAAGCCAGTCATAAAAGGACAAGTACTGTATGATTTCACTTATATAAAGTAGTCAAATTCATAGAGACAGAAAGCAGAATGGCAGTTGCCAGAGGCTTGGGGAACGGGGAACAGGGAGTTATTACTTAATGGGTATAGTTTCACGCTGCTATAAACTGCTGAGCATTCAGGACAAGATGTTAAAATGTAATCACTACAAAGAGCAGTGCACAGCTGAGCACAGAAAAGAAACAGAATCAGTTCCTGGGAGCTTGTATCTACAGGAGCCACAGATACGTACCATCAGATATGTATTATCAGATATGTATTATCAAATATGGAACATACATCTGCAACAATAATTTTCCTTCTAGAAGTACAGCCTAGGGAAATAGTTATTCATACAAGATGTACACAAATATTCAACTACAAGACAGTCACGACAATGCTCTTGAGCGGTAATGAATAAAAATTAAATGCTCAACAGTAAGAGGCCCACCGAATAAATGAAGATGTATCCGCCTGATAGAATGGCATATAGATATTAAAAATAAAAGAGTACTGGGGCGCCTGAGTGGCTCAGTCATTAAGTGTTTGCCTTCGGCTCAGGTCATGATCCCGAGGTCCTAGGATCAAGCCCCACATCAGGCTCCCCGCTGCTTCTCCCTCCTCTCCCTGCTGCTCCCCCTACTTATGCTGTCAAATAAAATCTTTAAAAAAATAAAAACAAAAGAGTATTTTAGGTTCAGTACAGTTTGAATTTTTAAAGATGTTAATGAAATTTTAGGCAGCAGCTGAGTCTTTTTTTTTGATCAGTAAATGGTATAAAAAGAAAGCTTTTAAAATTTTTACTTATTTGAAAGACAGTGCATGAGAGAGAGAGCACAAGCCCAGGGTGGGGAGGGAGGGCAGAGGGTGAGGGAGAAGCAGGCGCCCCGCTGAGCAGAGAGCCTGTCACAGGGCCTGAGTCCAGGACCCTGAGATCGTGATCTAAGCCAAAGGCAGATGCTTAACCGACTGGGCCACCCAGGTGACCCAAAAAGAATACTTTTTACTGACATGGCACAATCCTATTTTTTATTAAATGTGTCAATCTAGTCAACTCTTGTTCTCCAAAGTTGGAAATGCTGACAATAATGAAGGTCTAATGAGGTGACAAAAGGCTGACAGTGACAGATCAATGAGACAGTTTCAAAGTAAGCAAAGGCCAATTGCTGTTCCTCTCAGGCTCAGTTTCCACACTTAGAACCAAGGCCAATGCCATCCACTGTGCACAACCGAAGTGAAAGTCAGCTGAAGAGTCTTAACACCAACGCTGGGAGCAAGGCAGTCAGGGTCTGCTCAACAAACATCAGCCTTCCCCCAGTGGTTTCCCTCTTAAGTTTTTAATGTTTTTTTCTGGGACGCCTGAGTGGCTCTGTTGGTTAAGTGTCTTCCTTCGGCTCAGGTTATGATCCCAGGGTCCTGGGATGGAGCCCCATGTCAAGCTTCCTGCTCAGTGGGGAGTCTGCTTCTCCCTCTCCCTCGGCTCCTCCCCCCTGCTCATGTACTCTCTCTCCCAAATTAATAAATATAATCTTGAAAAAAATGTTTTTTCTGTTCCATTCAGACTTATAGGATAACACTGTCAAGACAACCTTCATTTACTTTTGTTGGGGATTTCCTCCTCTTTGCCTGCTTTTAACTGGCCTCTTAGCACACTAAAAAAATTAAATTCAACCAACTTATTCAAAGGCACTGCCCTACATATCAGAGATTAGAGATATGCGAGAACCCTGGCCTTGGGGGAGATAAGACATGCAAACAATTAGACTACAGAGCGATAAATGCAAGCACGGAAATATGCACAAGGTGTATAAAGGCCCCCGCAGAGAAGGGTCATTAACTAGCTGTCTGCAAACAATGACAGGGCAGGATATGACATGTGGGCAAATAGGGTGAAGCACATCCAGCTAAAGGCTAAGGTGTAGGTCCGTGTCACAGCAGCAGCAGGATCGCGATCTCAAGGAATTATTCTAGTATGTTCTGCTACAGCAGAATGTGGGTAAAAGACGGGAGGATGGCAGAGGGAGGATGGGGAAGCAGGCTTGGACTGGCGTTATGAGACCCTCAGGAAGATCCCAAGACCCTCTGACACTACTATATACTGTTTTTTTTGCCTTTCTCAGGTGAAGCAAATGGAAATAAGCTATTTTCCTTAAGTATGTCACACCAAGGTCTGTGTGTCCTCTTCCCACAAGATAGAGTACACTAAGAAGAAAATGTAACATTGAACACTTCCGCCCAAAGTCTCTTTGTTTTGTTGGAGTTCCAGCTGGCTTGCTCCATGTTTCTATGAGAAAAGATAAACTTGCCTTCAGCTGAGAAAAACTTTAACTGGAAACCACTGCAGGCCCAAACTCTGCCGGAAGGGAGGTCCTGAAAGGGGCCAGGCAATTTTCCTCGCCACTAAGTCACCCGGTTACACGGCCAGAACTGGACAGTGCCGGGGTGCCATCTTGCACTGTCTGCCCCCACAAGCAGGGGAGCCACACCACCTCCAGGCCCCACTCTGTTCACGAAGAACACACTCTCCCCTTTGGCAGAGCGCAGGGAGCAGCGGGACTCACTGCTCAGTGCTGCTCGGCACTACCATGAATCAGTCTAAAAGGGCAGGAAAAATCATACCTGGTGTTCGGAAAGCGCGCCCCTCTGCAACGTAAATAATCCAAGGAAGACCTGGCTCAGAGACAGGAATTATTTCTAATCCTGGCAGGTATTAGAACAGCTAGATTATGAAGTCACCTGGATGCTCGAACCAGAGATACCAGCTTCCTTGGAGTTGGGCTGCTTACAGATTCAATAAAACAAGAAATGAGTCATTTCAATGAAAATTCACAAAAGAAACGCATTACTTTAGGAAAAAAACTGACACATTCAAAATAAACATTTTAAAAAGATTGTGTTTTAAAGAAAACAAAGTTGTAAATTAATACACAGACATCTCCCCATTCCAGGCTCACTGCCCTGGCTCAGGGCTCTCTGTGTCTAGCCCGTCTGTGGGAAAGCCTCTTTACCAGTCAGCCTGCCACTAGTGACACTCACACTGCGTTCTGGAATCTTCCAATAACAGAGTGGAGATACCCCAGAATTTTGAATGACTGTATTCTAACAATTGGACATATATGTAATTTATTCTATCTCCTATTTTGGTCTCTGTTTTTTGTTTAGGTTTGGTTTTTTCCTTTTCTTCTTTTAAAGAATGCTGCATTGGGCAACCTTGTACCTACACCTTGCTTGGGTGAACTCTTGCAAGTTTAAATCTCGCAAGGATAAATCTTTAGAATGGCATTGCCGGCTCAAGAGTAATACATTTTAATTTGATAGCTACTCCAAACTGCCCCCCGAAAACTTACGAGGATTTATACTTCCATTACATGTATGCCAGTACCAGGTCCCCCACCACTTCCAGCACCATCTGATGGGGGGAAAAAAAAGTCATTTTGTCATTGAAAAATTTTGATTAAACTACAGCATTTTGGGGGACTTGGGTGGCTCAGTCAGTTTCAAGCGTCTGGTTTCAGCTCAGGCCATGATCCCAGGATCCTGGGATCAAGCCCCATGTCAGGCTCCCTGCTCAGTGGAGGGGCCTGCTTAAAAAAACAAAAAACAAAAAACAGGGGCGCCTGGGTGGCTCAGCCATTGAACATCTGCCTTCGGCTCAGGGCCTGATCCCAGGGTCCTGGGATCGAGCCCCACATCGGGCTCCCTGCTCTGCTGGGAGCCTGCTTCTTCCTCTCCCACTCCCCCTGCTTGTGTTCCCTTTCTCTCTCTCTCTCTTGCTGTCTGTCAAATAAATAAAATCTTAAAACAAAACAAAAACAGAAAAACAAAAACTACAGCATTTTTTTTTTTTTTAAGATTTTATTTAAGAGAGCGAGAACGTGCACAAAGGGGAGCGGCAGGCAGAGGGGGAAGCAGGCTCCCTACTGAACAAGGAGCCTGATGCGGGGCTCGATCTCAGGACTTGGGATCATGACCTGAGCCGAAGCCCAACTAAGCCACCCAGGCATCCCAGCATTTTTTCACTTTTGACCACTTGAATTTCTCTTACTATAAATTTTCACATTACCCATTATTTCTAATAGGCAGAAAAAACTTTCCTGGTTTGTAAAATTTCTTCATATATGAAGAAAATTATTCCTGGTTCTACTAACCAAATTGAGGCAAATACTTTCCCTACTTTACCATTTTTGTGTTACTGAAGTTCTTAATCTGGATATCTATAATCTTGACTTCTAGGCTTTACTATGTCCTCAGAAGGCCTTCATTACTCTAAAAGTATGAACAAGTAATCCATGCTTCCCTCTACAACCTTCATGGTTTCCTTTACCGGCCATACTGTAATCTCTCTGGAATTTCAGCGTACGCAGTGAGGCAAAGAGAAAAGCTTGCCTACGGAAGTGACCGGTGAGCAGCATCCAAATGTCTGTGGGCGTGTGCATGTATGTCTGCACGCGCTCTGCTTCGCCAGCGGCCCAGCCCTTCAGCACCAACCTGCTCTGACCTGCTATGGCGGTAGGATGCCTGTCACCATGTACTAGGGCTTCCCCATACTCTTCTCAGAATTAGTGGTTTTCCTGGCTCTCACGCTTCTCCTGGTAAACTTTAGCGTATCTCTGTCATATTCCTCCCAAAAACCTTGTTGGTATCTTACAGAAAAAGTGACTTCATAGATAAATGTAAAGACCTGTCACTTCTCCAAAATTAAACCATACTTTACAGGAATATGGTATCTTCCTATTTACTTGTATCTTTTTATAAACCTTAGTAGCATTTAACAAAATGTGCATACAGATCTTAAATACTTCTTTTTTAAGATTCGAGAGAGAGGGAGGGAGTCAGAGTGTGCAGCACCGACAAGGGGAGGCGGCAGAGGGAGGAGGAGGAAGGAGACTCCCCACTGAGCCGAGAGCCCTAGACAGAGCAGGATCCCAGGACTCTGAGATCATGAGCTGAGCAGCAATCAAGAGACACAGGCTTAACTGACTGAGCCATCCAGGTGCCCCCAGAGCTTGAATATTTCATGTGTCTGGGTATTTTATCTTTTTGGTTGCTATAATGAATGGACTGTTTCCTTCCAACTCATTTTTGAACTGCTTTTTGTCTGCATACGAAAAAGTTACCAATTCTTGTGTATTAGGGTTAGAACAGCCAACTTACCAAATCCTCTTGCAATGTCTCAGTTTTTTGGCTGGTTTGCTTTAGCTTCTACTATATAAAATACCACAAATAACTGACTTCTCCACTATAGCATGTACCTTTCTTCTATCTTATTAGATTAGCAAATATTTACTGAACAAAATTAAATTTAGTAATAGTGAATAGCCTTTTATTTTTGACATTTATGGGAACTTTGCTAGGAATTACTATTAAGCATGACACTGGCTTTTGATATAACAGGAAGCTGTCATCAAAGTATTTATACTCCAAGTCCTAGCAGTTTCAAGTTTACATACGGAAATAGATCATCATGACACAAAAATGATTCCTGAACTGGCCCCTACAAAATCTGTACCCACTCAAGCAACCTTCCCTGTTCACCATCTATTCCTACCCACCTTTAAGACTATGCTGCAAATGCAAAGCAAAGCCTGTCTTTCCACCGCTATCACATAACTTTACCGAATAAGTTACATTAAAAACCCAAAACTTCACTCTGCATTCAATCTAAGAATTAGTATATCTTCAATTATAACGTAAGCCCCTTTCCCCAGCTATTTACTAGGAAATTATGTTTAATGGTTCCCATTAAAACTGCATTCCATTTTTCTATACTAATGATCAACTGATAAGGGCTTAGAGAGTTTTCAAACATGGGAAGGAAAAACAAATTTATTCCCGTTTTACTGAAATTCAACCACCTTCAACCTCTCCCACCACCACTAAATCAGGAACTTTGGTCAAATGCTTTTACAGAGCTACTGAGATGACCACATGAATACTGAGACAGAACCAGTGTAATATTTACAAGCTGGAGCTTACAGCCTCAATTCAAATCCTGGCTCCACCAGGTATCCACTGTGCGACCTTCATCAAGTTCCTCAATGTCTCTATGGCTTAATTTCCTCATTTATAAAATAAGGATGTTACCTACCTCATAGGTTGGCTCAGTTATTTGAGTTACTACTTGTAAAGCATCCGGGAGTATCTAGAGCACCAGAGGTGCTCAAGATGACCTATTATTATTATTACTCTCTAGTATTTATTTGGTGTATACATTAGCATTATTTCTTGTTAATTACTTGTTCTTATAATATGGGTATGAATCCTACTTGGCCATGACAAAATATTTTTTTTAATGTATCCCTAGATACCATTTGCTAATATTTTATTTTAAAATTTCACATCACTAGAACATACCTGATTTTCAATTTTAGTACTATCTTCATGCCAAGTTCAGGTGTCAATGTTCCACTGGCTTTGTAAAAAACAATCTGTCACTTTTTCTTCCTGATGCTGGTAAACAACTTGAACCTTATCAAAATTACCTTTTCCTTCAAAGTTAAAGGAATTCACCTGTAACACCATCTGGACCTGGTGTTTTGGGGGATGGTAGCTTTTTGATAACTTTCTCAATTTCTTCCATCGTTATTGGTCTGTTAGGTTCTTTCTTCTGCAGTCAATTTTGATACTGGATTTCCTTTAAAAAAAAAAAAAGTTCTGGTTTATTTACATAGTACTTGCTGTTTTAAAAAAAAATACTTTTAGTTTTGTGTGCTTATGTTTCCTTTTTTCTTGAGCAACATAGTCAATTCGTCAAATTTACATTTCTCCCGTCCCGGGGCAGCGGGGGGGGGGGGGGCCCCCAGCTCTCGAAGTTACCAATTTCACTATTTTCAATTTTTAAATTTGTTTTTCCTCTTTATCTCGTTTCTCCTGTTTTGTCTAGGTTTACTGTATTCTAATTTCTTGAGTTAGATGCTTATTTTTATTCTCTGTTTCATAATTTTGAGTGTTTAAGGTGATGTATCTTCCTTTCAGCAAAACTTTTTAGTACTACTTTTTAAGATACTCTGGAGAATTCTGGTCTAATTGATGGTTGCTTCATGCTCTGCATCTTCTCCTATTTCTCTGACACAGTGGTTTTGGTTTGGGATTATATGTGCCCACCTCCAGAATCCAAACCTGTTTTGGCTTTGTGTGTCTTATCATATCCTTTATTTATGCTCAGGAGAAGAGCATCCTTCTCATGGCCCACAGGAAGATCATAGAAGGAGGGATCCTAAGATTTGGCAACCGTCCTCCAGTCTCAAAAGATCTGATGATAAATACAGCCCGAAGCTGACCTTCATTAGCGGGAGAATAGAGCAGCAGCGGCAAGCCAAGTACCCTAAGTCCATTACTAAGTTTTTTGACCACAATAGGACAATGGTAAGAGAGCGTACAAACCTGAAATATCCAGGCACCATGACAGTCTTGCCACAGAAAGAAAAATAAAATAGCCAATGGCAGCCATCTTTCTGCTAGATCATGCTAAAATGCAGGGGAAGGGGAAAGAAGCAGAAAACTTTAAATGTATAAGGAAATGTTTTTTTAACAGTCCCTGTTTTGTCCTGAAATTTTAGTCCACTCTGGATAAATGAGAAGATATGAGAAGCCATAGTTCTGCTATCTAGCTATAGCCTCCCTGATCTGCTGATTGAATTGTTTCGCTTTGCTTTTCTGGAAAAGCATTTCTGCTAAAAGCTGTACAAACTTCCTCCTTCCTACGTAGCAGTATTTCAGTAGTTTATATAGTATAGCATCGTGCCATGCAGCATTTGAAGACTCAATTATTTTTAAGATTTAAGTGATCTCTACACCCAACATGAAGCTCGAACCCACAACCCCAAGATCAAGGGTTGCACACTCCACTGAGTGAGCCAGGCACCCTGAAGAAACTGTTAACCTGGGGCGCCTGGGTGGCACAGCGGTTAAGCGTCTGCCTTCGGCTCAGGGCGTGATCCCGGCGTTACGGGATCGAGCCCCACATCGGGCTCCTCCGCTGGGAGCCTGCTTCTTCCTCTCCCACTCCCCCTGCTTGTGTTCCCTCTCTCGCTGGCTGTCTCTATCTCTGCCGAATAAATAAATAAAATCTTTAAAAAAATAAAACTGTTAACCTGTTGCTGACTTTATTATGTTAATTCCTGTTTCAACAGCAGTTTCCCTTAATTCAGGATACACTTTTTGTGTATGACAGCTTTCTTTTGCCCATCATTTTTGTGGGGATGTATTTATCTGACTTGGGGAGAATGGGGGGAGAACCACCCACAGCTTTTTAATTTAAAACACACCTTCTGCCTGTTACATTTTGTGCTCTTAACCAGTTAAAGAAACCAATGGCATTTTTATTTTTTTGCCAATGGCATTTTTACTTAAAAAAAAAAAAAGCAGCTTGAAGATGCTTGAAAAGAAGTTTGCCAGGGCAGAGTTTGGTAATTATTAATCAGTCTTCTACACCCTTTACTTCTTGCTATTTCAGCTGATGGACATGAATTTAAGAACTCTTATTAGAACTACACTTGCCAATCTAAGATTAACCAACATTTTAAAAACAGCTTAGCATACAAATGCTTTATATCTATGTAATGCTTTGCTCTTCTTCAGAGTCTCAGGACTAAAAAATGATAAAATCAACAAGAATACTGGTTAATATTTATATGATTATATGATATCATGTGACCATTTATGACTTTGAAATTTCATTTACATACTGAATACATAATACATTTTAAAATCTAAAGTTACCACCTGCAAACTGTTTTAACAATCTATTGTTTCTTGATAATACAAACTAAGTTATCTGTACACCCGACAGACCAAATTTTGTCCATGTTCACTTTTAATTTTTACTGGAATGATTTACTTCCCCAAATTTTACAAATTAAAGTTACTTCAACTAGTTTGTCATGGCTGTTTGTAATAATGGAGGCTGTTATTAAACAGAAAACTATGGCTAACAGAAGTTAGCCGTTTATTGACCCCTGTATTTAATTATTTTAAGATATTTTAAGAACATCACTGTATGGCTGCCTGGGTGGCTCAGCGGGTTGGGCAGCTCCCTTTGGGTCTTGGGATGGAGCCAGGCACTGGGTGGCTGGTAGTCAGGGAGACTACCTTCTCCCTCTCCCTCTGCACTGCCCCCCCATGCACTCTCATTGTCAAATAATTAAAAAAAAAAAAAAAAAAAATATCACTGTACATTTAGAGTCTCAAATTTTAAAAAATAGGCCTGGGCATAGAAAAAGGAAGGTAATGAAACCCTCCTAGACTTCACAGATTTAAAACCTACCCTCTAAATTTTAACCTCCTGGGGCGCCTGGGTGGCACAGCGGTTAAGCGTCTGCCTTCGGCTCAGGGCGTGATCCTGGCGTTATGGGATCGAGCCCCACGTCAGGCTCCTCCACTAGGAGCCTGCTTCTTCCTCTCCCACTCCCCCTGCTTGTGTTCCCTCTCTCGCTGGCTGTCTCTATCTCTGTCGAATAAATAAATAAAATCTTTAAAAAAATAAATAAATAAATAAATAAATAAATTTTAACCTCCTGAGACTTGTAACGTCTTTCAAAGAAACCACCGATGTACATGTGAAAAGAAAAAAAATAAAGCTTTCACTCTCGTTTCATCCTACACACCAGGATGGTATGAATAGTGTCTTATTTTGGCAACAGAAGCAAGGACAGTGTGCACAGTATTCTGTGGCAATGGAGTTTTGAATTTTACATGTTTATGTTTGAACACAGTTAAATTTCTTTACTAAACTCATCTCTATATTTAAATTCCTTAACAGGAATAATTCTTTGCTATTGCAAAACTTATTTACCATTATTTTAAACTGCTTGCTACCTAAAACACTCAAGCTATCTGAACAATAAGCAGCACAGTTATAAGGCTGACTTTCAAGCAACTACAAGTATCAAACCTTTGTGGCATAATTGAACAGTGTAAAGTCTAACTCCTCACTGTAATTTACTGCCCACATGGATAAGCAAGACCTAGATGTGATCCCAGCACAAAGGTCTTTGTGCAAAAACTGGGGGTAAGGCAAATATAATTCTCCAAGGATGTGAAATCCCACAAGGCAGCAGGTCTGAGTCAGCAATCAGAACAAGGTCAGTCCGGGTTCCAGTCCTAGTTATGACACGATCTTGCTACTACAGTCAAAGCAATGTCCCTAATTTGAAAATCCAATTCTCTAGGTTTACTTTAATCTATCAAAGGAGAAACCAGATACCACCACTCAAAGGTAATAGCTTATGATTTTTTGTTTAGATGCATTAAGGGTGACTCCAGATCCAAAGTGCCTAACCTGTGCCGTGGAACCGCTAGGGGACCCACCTGACCAGGTCTAGCACCTTTTGATTTTATTGAATCCTTTCCAAGCAGGCAGGGGTGGAGAAGGTTCGAACTGTCAAGGTTATTACCCATTACTTTCAGGGCTTCTATTTCATTGCTTACAGGAAGAGAAACAGAGGGTGGGAATTAAGTCCAGCTGAGGATAGCTGACGGGGCAAAATAAAGGTTATGCCCAAAGGGTAAATATAGCTGAGGCATCGACATGATCTAGCCACCCTCAGTGCTAAATTATCAGTACAGAGATTTACAATGAACACCGCCCGCCTGCCCGCCCCCCAAAAGCCTTATACAATTGAGTTTCCCACAACCCGATGCAACATGGTGTCGCAGAATAAGCACTGCCGGGCTGTGGCTGGACTTACCGCCCTCCGGGCGTCCATTTCCCCAACCTGGGATAAGACGGGCGGGGGTTGGGTAGGATCACCAAGGCCCATTCTGTTTCCGACAGTGAACAGTCTCAAGGGGCCCGGAATCCCAGGGAAAGCGGTGGGGGGCCCTTCCGCCGCCCCAGCACCACCCGCCCCCGGGCTCAGCCAAAGCCCGGCCTTCCCCGTTCTCCAGTTCGTGGGCGCGGGAGGCACCTCCCCAGCAGGGGCGCGTCCAAATGAACGCGCCTTCTTCGCCGGAAAGGCTCGCCCCGGCAGCCAGACGGCACGCAGCGAAGCCCCGCGGCTAGCGGGAGAACCAGAAGCCGCGGGCGCGTCGTCCCCCGCGGCTCCCGCAGCTGCAGGCCCCACCCGGAGGGCGCGCGCGGAAGCAATCGAGCGCGCGGAGAGGGATGGGCCCCAGCGGCTGCGCCAGAGGGCCGGGGCAGGGCGGCCTCCTCAGCTCTCCTTCGTGCTTCCACTCCTTCAACGTACAGGCCGCGAGGAAAGCCCGTGCCGCCAGCCCGCCGCACTCACCCATTGCAGCGGCCGCCCCGGTCCGCGCCCGGTAGCCGCCAGCCCGCAGGTCGCCGAGCCGGCGAGCAGCGGCCGCGCAGGCGCAGACCTTGACCGACCCGGTGCGCGGGGCGTAGCGTAACGCGCTCGACGCCGCCCGAGCCCGATCACGTGAGGCAGACGCCGCCGCGTCGCTTCTCCTTAAACCCGCAGAGTCAGGTGACCCCGATCAAGAGTTTTTGGCCCCGGCGGGGCAGGTGTAGGGTCACCCACCACACCTGTTGTGAGACACTGGGGCTCCACTAACCAGAACACCGTTCCATTGGAGCCATACGGTGGCCTTGCCGTGCCACAAGTAGTCAACGCGTTCTCCAGCGTGCAGCCTGAGGGAGTGCCAGTGGAAATTAACAATTGTAGATGGCGAACGCCGAAAACCTGAAAGTGCCCCGCCTGGCTCCCCTTTGTAGCCTGGGTTAGATCTCATCAAACCCTCAGTGAGGCGTTTTGTCAGCTCCCGGTATCGCAGGCCACAGAGAAACACCTGTGTACGCTTTAGGACCTAAAATCACTTTTAAAGTCTCTTTCCTTCCAACCTCAGACAACTGGCAGGTCTTGGACTCTGTTGCACTGGGAAATGGAAGGCTTAGGTTGGAGTAATAGCTCGGACGCTTCTGCGAGTGACCTTGGACAAGTCACTGGTTCCTAAGCCCCAAATCCCTGTCTGAAAAATACTGCCTGCCTTGCATGCATCCTTTGGCCCTTGTAAGCATCACTAGGAATAATGACCTGACTCTAACTCATAAAGTGAAAGGCACACAACAGCAGGTGTGAGGGGTTGAAGGAAACAGAAGGGTCTGTCTGTAGAGGAGAAGCTCTTCAGGAGGCTGGTGAAACACGTGTGAAGGATATGCACCTCACTTGGGGTTAGTCCAAGAGACAGGAGTCAGGGATTAGCTCTAGGTGGGTGGCTTTCCCTGTCCACTTGCCCTGACAGCATATTATAGATATGGACTCCAAAATTTGGTCTGCTTGAGCTGGCCTGTTTAATTGCTGCTTGGGATTTGGGAGACCATGCCACCTAATTTCAGCTAATTCTCCTGAGGTACCTGTTGTGTGCTGTTGTTCATGCCCAAGCTCCCCTGGGGGATCTTAGAGTCTAATGAAGGATATAAAAACAGAAGATTCTGGAAATTCAGAAGCATGAGGGGCCTTGCCGCTTGACAGGGAACCAGGGATGGCTTCATAGGGTAAGAGGAGTTTGAACAGGGCCTTGGTTGAATGACTGGAATTTGGACCGGGGGAGAAAGTCATAGTAGCAGGAGATAAGACTGCAAAGGTCAGGTGGTGGTGGGGTCTGATAGTGCAAATCTCGACTGTCAGAAGCACTTGGCATCTAATTAGTGTGCAAGGATAGATTCGGGGCTCCACAGGTTGATGACAAGGCCACACGGTGGTTTGGAATGATAAATTGGGCGACAGTTGGGGAAGGGCATTCACCTCAAAATTATGTTTGTCCTGTCTTGTGTGAATTCCTCTTCAGATTCAGATTATTTGAAAAATAAATCAAGCAGGCATCCAGAGTGTTCAGATGCATAAATAATTCATCCCAGATTAGAATGGACTTAGTCTCCCATGGTAAAACCTGAAGAGGAAGAAAATATTGAAATTAAATATACAGTTGAGGCACAACAGACTCAGAGGAGTGAGGAACTCTCAGGCCAACAGGAACAGGGGTATTTGGAGCTGCGTCAGTCTGTTTCTCTCATGCGGCAGGGCACAGTGGAGGCCTCAGCCCCTCCAGCTCTTAGTTCCTGGTCAGAAACCCCCAGGCCCTTAACTGGCTGTTCTTGGACTCTGAAGGTTGGAACTCAAAACTTTCTCTTTTCTTTTTTCTTTTTTTTTTAAATTTATTTGATAGAGATAGAGACAGCCAGCGAGAGAGGGAACACAAGCAGGGGGAGTGAGAGAGGAAGAAGCAGGCTCATAGCAGAGGAGCCTGATGTGGGGCTCGATCCCAGAACGCTGGGATCACGCCCTGAGCCGAAGGCAGACGCTTAACCGCTGTGCCACCCAGGCGCCCCAAAACTTTCTCTTTTCTGATTCAGGATTCATCATAAAGTTAGCCTTTAATTTTTCTGTCCTCATCTACCAATTCTTTTATTCTTCAGCCTTTTAAACTGTTCTCCATACCTCCAGCCTCCATATCAGCTGTCAGATAAGATCCTAGAGGATATTAGAACCTACCTTTGATCATCTCACTCCTCAGGTTAAAAACATCCAATGGTTTCCTCTGGCCTCCCCAGTCAATCTAAACTTCTTAACCTGGTACAAGGGCTGATCTGTGTCCTGGCCCCTCTGCCTGTTTGTCCACCTCATGACCGATGACATTCTGTGCTTCAGCCATGTGTAGTCTCTCAGTGTTTTGCAAATTTTTGGTTCCTTAAGCCTCTTCCCCCCTTTCACCATTGACTGTTCACCAATTTTTTGAAAAGATTTATTTATTGGGACGCTCAGTCAGTTAAGTGTCTGCCTTCAGCTCAGGTCATGATCCCAGGGTCCTGGAATCGAGTCCCAGGTTGGGCTCCTAGCTCAGCAGGGAGCCTGCTTCTCCCTGTCTGCTGCTCTCCCTACTTGTGCAAGCTTGCTCGCTCTCTCTCTGATAAATAAATAAATAAATAAATAAATAAAATCTTTAATTTTTTTTAAAAAATAAAATAAGAAAATAAAGATTGATTTATTTATTTGAGAGAGGAGACAGAGAGGGAGAATCTTAAGCAGGCTCTGCACCCAGCGCAGAGCTCCACACAGGGCTCCATTTCACCACCCTGAGAGCATGACCTGAGCCGAAATCAAGATTGGATGCTTAACCGACTGAGCCACCCAGGTGCCTCAACTCTTCACCAATTAAACGTGTTAACCCTTCTCGGAAGAGCCTTCTCTGACCAACCCAGGCAAAACTGATGACTCTTGCCTTTGCCTTCCCATACCACAAAGTTTGGGGCAGTTCCAAGCCCCTGCCTTATGTTACAGTCATTCGTGAGGGTGAATCCCTTTCCCACTGCCAGCTCACTAGGGTAGAGCTGTCTGCCTTGTTTCCAGCCCTCCAACTCAGTGCTTGGCAAAAAGGGTGTTTGCTCAAGAGGGTCTGGGGTCTTGGGAAAAGGGACATAGGAATGTTGCTGATGGATCTTTGCTTAAGCACCCTCTACTCCCCCCTCCACCCCACTCCTGCCAAATGCTTTCTAGAAAGTTGTCTAGTGCCCTCAGGCTCCATGGGCCCTTACGTTCACAAAAAAGCTTTACACAGTCTATCAGTGGCGTCTCAGCTACTGTGAGCCAAGATAAAGTCACCAGCGGTCATTCCCTAGCAAGGGGTCAGTGACCTTCCTTTCTCTTCAGCTCACATTCCCCAGGCCCCTGCAATCGGGGCCTATCTCTGCCACTCCCCCTCACACCCCCAGGCTCCAGACACAGGGCCAACCGCTGCTAGTTCCCTTCCCTGAACCTGCTGTGTTCCTTCACACACCTCCAAACTGCGTACTTTTTGTCCTCTGTGCTTCGAAGGCCCTGCCCGCTTCGTGACAAAGTCCTATTCACTCTTCACTGCTCAGCTCACGCAGAGGCTTCTTGCCTCTTTCCTGTGACCTCACTGCCTGATGCTGCAGAGCTCCCCCACTGTGCTGGCAGTCCCAGGGTGGTGGGGTGGGGGGTGGGGAGCCAGGGTGTCCCTGAATTCCTTTAGTCCCTCTGTCCCCATGGCTGGTTATGACTCCAGGACGTGCTCACTTCCCCATTCATTTTCAGACCCACATTCATGTAGCAACTCATCATAGACGGTGCACATAATCGAGTCAGTTCCTAGCCCACAAGCCCATGGGATGGTCTATTCTATTACATTTATTCATTTAGTTCTGTGCTGGTGGGGATCCACGAAATCCATGAGTCTCAACACCTGAGCATTTGAAACTTCGAAAACCAAACCAAAAAACCTGATCTGATTTAAATTGGTCTGTAGTGGGACCTGGACCTTAGCATAGTTTGTGGGGTTTTTTTGGTTTGTCTTGTTTTTTTGATCTTAGTATGTTTTAAAAGCTCCCTGGGTTTATTGAGGTTGAGAATAGCACCAGCCCCTGGCTTCTCCAGCAGGCCTCGAGATAAGAATTACCTGAACCTGACTAAGTGCCTGTGATCCTGAACCGGGAGCTGCGGCATCACCCCACGGGCTGGTTCGAAATTGTTCTTCCTGGCCTGCCCCAGACCTAGGAGATGAGGATCTGTATTACTGAGATCAAGTGATTTGTATGCACTTGACTGATTGAAAAGCTAGATTCTAGGGCCTGGAAGGTTGGTAAATACATCCCCAGTCCCAAGTCGGACCTACTTTGAAATCAGAATCTCGAAGGGAGAGGCCAATTGGCCCGTGTACATTTAACACAGTCCCAGGCGATTCTTCTTAATTTCGGAGAACAACAGCTCTTCGTTGATATCCAGACCCATAACAGTGACCTAAAGTTTGAAACAGCGGGCGCCCGCAGGGCTCAAGAAGTTGTGAGTGAAAGACCATGCAGCCTGGAGAGGAAACTGGGGTCTGGCCCTAAGGAGAAACACTCAGCACTTGAGACTGGCACATACCAAGTTCTATGAGTGTCCATAGGAGAACGAAAATGCACTAGCTGCGATCAGGGAAAGCTACCTGAGAGAGGTGACTAGAATTTAAATAAAGTAGCCTCCAGAATAAACACAGGATGGGAAGGAGAGTATAAGGAAAGAGACACCAGGCTTCTCATTTTCCCTGACCTTGTTCCTCTCCCCCAACTTTGCCTTTGTCCCAGGCACACCTCCATAGCTCTTAGGGCTCAGAACGGTTGCTGACCTCTAGGTGGGATCATGGAACACCTTCTTTCGTATTTAAGTGACACATACTTGTGCAATACAAACACATTTTTATCTAGCAAGGGCTGAGTCAATAAAATAACATCAAACATTTGCACAATACTCTGTGGGCTTTCCAAGCAGTTACGTGATAGTTACTTCCTCTGATTTTCACATAATTTGTGTGCTCACAGAAGCACCATGACCTGCTTGAGTTTAGTACCTAGTGAAAGACGAGGCTGGGACCTTACCACGTCCACCATTTTTGAGAGCAGAAGCACAGTTGAGCAGTTGGTGCTTAGCACTTGGGAAAAAGATCTGTGGATGGTGACTGGTGGACAGACTGGCCCTCTACCCATGACACTCTGAACATATGACTTCCTTGAGGAACTTGTTACAAATATAGGTTTCCGGCGCCCACCTAAGACCTACTAAATCAAGACTTCCAAGAGGAAGGACTTAGGAATTGTGTTTTACAAGAGATGCAGCATGTTGCAAGGTCAGCATACTCAGGTTTGAATCCTAGACCCACCACTTCCTGGTGTGTCCCTGAGGCAAAGGTCTCCCCCTCCCTGAGCCTCGATATCCCCATCTTCAAAATGAAGGTCCTGGCTGGTGTCCACCTTCTGAGTCGCTGAGAAGGGACTCCCCAGGCTGGTGGATCCAGCAGGACGGAGGCTCATTCTCCTTCGTGGAGTGGGTGTGGAGCTCAAGGACTGGGGCACCCAAAGCTCTAAATGTCACCCTTCTCTCTTGCTCCTGAGAAGACACTATGTAGTTCCCTCTACCTCCGGCTCACTGTGGGTCGTGACCCTCCTCTGGGGTGTGAGATCCACGGCACGAGCTCTGGGCAGCCACGGCTAAGTCGAATTTCTGCTTGTCCTCGTAGTCTCTTCACCTTCTGAGCCTCTGCTTCTCATCTGCACAAGGGGGTTTTCATCGGGGGAAACCGACGTGTGTACAATGCAAAGGCACACAGAATAAGCTTCCCATCAGTGGGGACTTCTATCACCATTATATCACTTAACATGTACTTATTAAGCACCTACTATGTGCCAGGAACTCTCCAAAGACCCCTGCTTGTGTGGAGTCTACATTCTAGTTACAGTCTGGTGGGAGCAGAAGACAGATCATGAACATGATACAAGTTTAATATTTGAACAGTAAAGACACTGCATAGATTTGATATTTAAATAACAAAGACAATACAAAGATTTAATGTTGAAGCAAACAACAAAGGTGGTAGTTATTTAAATAGTAAACACAACAGACGCTTGTTATTTAAATTCTAACTATAGTGTGTTAGCATTAATGGACATCACAAAGGTGGGGTGTTAGAAGATGCCCAGGTAGGGAAATGGCGAGAACCACCCTGACTTCAAGCTGGAGAGGAAAAGGATCGTAAACTCTGCCCCTTTACTTTGCAGTGTTTAGTAGAGCTATTGAGTTTTTAATTTGTAAAATGGACTCCCTCCTCACCTCGGAAAGGAGCTCCTCCAGGAACTCCAGATCCTCTTTCCTTTGAATTTCTGTGGCTGTAATGGTTCCTGCCTTTCCTATGTAAAACTCATCTGATCTAGCTGACGTTATCCGAAGGCTGATGAAACTAAGGCCTGCTGAGGGCACTCATCCAACACTGTCATCTTCGCAATAACCGCGGGAGGTCGCTTCCCCTGCCATCGTACAGTGGAGGAAATGGAAGCTTTTTGCACCTTGCCAAGGTTGCACAGCTGGAAAGGATGGAGTTAGGATGTGAGCCTGCCCCCCCCTCCAGTGTTCCCCTAGGATGACAGCTTTTCCTCTTGTCATCCGCCTTCCAAACTCTAGGAGGGCAGGGCTCCTTTTCAACCTCTTGGCCCCTATCTCCCGTCCCCAGCCCAGGACATCACCTTCCCAGGGGCACAGGGTTAGGGGCTTGCTGAGGGTTACGCCAGGAGCTGGTAGTGAGGGTGACCAATTGTTTTGGTCTGCCTGGGACCATCCCAGGTTGAAGACGGAGAGTCCTGCCTCCTGGAGAGCTCCACAGTCCTGGGCAGACGTGGATGATGGGTCACCTCTAAGCAGACCCCAGGCAGCCTCCTGTCCTGCCCCCAAGGCCCCCATGCCCAAACTCAGGCTGTCTATGATGAAAGGAAACTGCTTAGCTCACGCCTCATGTTTTAAGCAAAGTCTAAGTTGCTGAAAGTTCTCTAATGGAGTCAAAGGGCTCTGCTTTGAGGAGGAATCCCAGACATAGCAGTGGAATATAAACTTGTCTTTCTGGAAGATGAGAAGCCTTAAAGACGTACCCAGCCTCTGACCAGGAATGCTAGTTCTCTGAGTTTCTCCTAAGAAAAAAAACAGAAATATGGACAGCAATTTCTTTTTTTTCTCCCCCCCCTTTTTTTTGACAGTGATTTCCAAATAAAGATATTCCCTGCAGAGCTGATTATACAAAAACTTGAATGAGTTAAAGTCGGATATCATGCAGCTAAGAAAAAAAATCATATCACAGATTTAACAACATGAAGACACTATGTTAAGTAGAAAATGAAATATAAAACTATATAAACGCAGCACGAGCCCAATTTTATTTATGGGATGCCTGGCTGGCTCAGTCAGAAGAGCATGCAACTTTTGATCTCAGGGTCGTGAGTTCGAGCCTCATGTTGGGTGTAAAGAGTACTTGACAAAAAAAAAAAACTTAAAAAATAAAACAATGTTACAACCTAAGTGTAGATTTATACTTTGATGGATGAATAAAGAAAATGTGGTATAAAAATACAATGGAATATTATTTGGCCATAAAAAGAAAAAATTCTGCCATTTCCACAACATGGATGGACCTTGAAGACATTATGCTAAGTAAAAGAGAAAGACAAATACTGTACAGCCTCACTTATATTTGGAAGCTAAAAAAAAGCCAACTCAGAAACAGAGTAGATGGTGGTTGCCAGGGACTGGGGGATGAGGCAAAATGTGGAGGTATTGGTCAAAGGGTATAAGCTTCCAGTTATAAGCTTCCAGTTATAAAATGAGTAAGTCCTGGGGATATACTATTCAGCATAGTGACTATAGTTAACAATACTATATTTTATTCAAAGATCTTTTTTTTTTTAAAGATTTTATTTATTTATTTATTTGACAGAGAGAGAGACAGCCAGCGAGAGAGGAACACAAGCAGGGGGAGTGGGAGAGGAAGAAGCAGGCTCATAGCAGAGGAGCCCGATGTGGGGCTCGATCCCAGAGCACCGGGATCACGCCCTGAGCCGAAGGCAGAAGCTTAACCGCTGTGCCACCCAGGCGCCCCTATTCAGCGATCTTTAATGTTCTTAGGACACACAAAGAATTTATCATTATATGAGGTCATGGATGTGTTAACTAATCTTATTTGGGTAATCACTTCCAATATATACATGTATTAAATCATCACATTTGTATACTTTAAATTTACACAATGTTATATATCAATTGTACATCAATAAAGCTGGAAAAAAATTATATGTATGTACAGAAATAAAAGACTGAGAAGATACTTCAGAATGTCAACAGTGCTTTTCTTTGAGTTTAGAGTAATTTTCATTTTCTTCCTTACATTTTCCTGAAACACAAGTTTAGTTCCGTGAGTAAATATTAATTTTATCATCAGAAAGTCAGTAATTAAAAAAAAATACTGCATGAAAGTGTTCTGTGCTGAGCTGTTCTAATTCTGCCTGGCCCTCTTTCTCAGGTGGCATGAATTAGTGGGGCTTTAGAGCAGAAGGTGGTTGAGAGAGCACTGGATTGGGAGTCAGAGCAAGCCTCCTGTCCACGTCTTGCTCACTCCCAGTTCCTCTCCTGGGGATGTCCCTACTTCCTGCATGTAATGCCTGGTTCAGTTCTCACTTCCTCTGCTGGCCGTACCTCTGCTACAGCTCCCATCACCCACCACTCCACTGGCCTGCTGTTTATCTATTTACATGCCTGCCTATACCTTTTCTGGGTCTGTTTCTCTCTTTAACAGGCGGAGTGACTTGGAGCTGCCTTCCTCTCCCCCTGGGCCTGGCTGCAATGCCAAAGAGAAACACATGAGGGCGCCAGAACCACACTGGTGACAGATTACTGCCCAGTCGGACCAATGTCCCTTCAAAATTGTCCCCCAGAGTGAGCAAGGACCAATCACTGCAGGCCTGGGATGCTTCCATTCAGGAGGGAGCCAGGGAGAAAGAACTGGATTATTAACTCTGTCTGAGAAGAATCCCCACCCCTACCCCAGTCTTCCCAGGGCTACACTGGCCAAGGTGACCCTCCGAACTGGCTTTCCTCAAGCACCTGCGGCATGTTGAGATGGGATTGCTGTGTGGCTTTGAACAAGCCCCTGTCCCTCTCTGGGCCTCAGTTTCCAGCCTGCACTGTTGGGTTTCTGTGCAGAGATGCCGTGGGGCAGGCATCTGGCTGCTCACTGACCGCTTCCTGTCGACTACAGTTGAAGATGTTTCCTGCGCCCAGCTTCCTGCTCCAGGTCACCAGTTTGTCACAGGCCCTGCTGCATGCTCAGTGTTTGTTAAATAAAACCCTCCCTAGAACAGAAAACAGGACTTTAGAGGTGACCAGCAGAGACCTTTTCTCCTTGCCTGTCAGGAAATTCCTGGTTGCAGAGCACAGGCATAGCCCTGGGTGTGTGTGTGTGTGTGTGTGTGTGTGTGGTGTGGTTGTGTGGTGTGGGGTGTGCTCTGAGGGCTGGGGACTGGGACTTGGAGGAGTGGATTCGGGGTCATTGGAAAATGGGAGGGGAGAACAAATGCTTGAGTCCTGGGGGCTGTGGGGGAGGAAGGGGCCTGCTGGGGGGCAGAAGGCTGTGTCCTCGGGAGAGAGGGGCAGGAGAGGCACAAATTCCTACACAGTGAGGTGGGGGTCAGGGGCCACTCCACAGGTGCTGATCTGTGTTGGGTGGGCTTGGGCGGCAAACCCTCCCTTGCCTGTATGATGACGTCATCATGATGCTAGTGTGAGGGCAAATGATGGGGGACCCTGTGCCTCTCCTTTGGTAATCACCCCCTCCAGAAAACAGGAGGCCAGCACCTCCCAAGTCTTCAGGGAATTGCTTCCTGACTGGAGAAGACGAACGCCTCTCCCCTTGCCCTGCTCTGTTCTTTGGCCTCCACAGGATGAAGCCCTTGGAGACCCAGCGGCCTTGTCATTTCTGGCTGCAGCAGGCTGCGCCACGCCAGGCCCGTTCCACTCTCCCTGATGTTCCCAGCACCTGTTGCTCTGCCTGGAGCACCCAGCACTCATCCTTCAAGGCCTTTTTCCTGACCCCTGCAGGCAGATTCAATTGCCCCATCTGGGCCCCCTCAGCTCGTTGCCCCACCCTATTACACCACGTGTAGCTACCTGTTTTCCCCCCACAAAGGAAACTTCCTGAGGGCTGGGTCTGGGTCTCATTCTCCTGTGTATCCACCAGGTCCGAGTACCAGGAGGCACTCAACAACTGTTTGCTGAACAAGTTGACTTGTTTTCATTTAACAAGCTCATTAGGGCTCTAGCTTCCTCTTAATTAGGAAGCAGGAGGTTCTGTTTTTCCTGTAACAATTCCCGTTTGGGGGATGATGGCCGAACCTCGGCCTCTGCAAGCAGAAGGCAATCAAACTAGATTTCTGGGGCACACGGTTGCACGACAAAGAAATAACACATGTGTGCTCAGTGAGGTCCATCTAAACAAGACAACTGTATGTTAAAAGCTTCCCATTAAATATACATTATTGTACAGCTTATCACACAGAATTAGGGCTTTACAGGACACTTTTTCAGCAGTAGGTGGCTGGCACGGGCTCTTGGCCGTGACACACGGCCCTGAAGGAAGGGGAAGGATTGGCTGAGGGCTGCCACCCGTGCCCCGGGGGCACCTGAGTGGGTCTCTGTAGGGTTCTGGAAGGTGCTCCGACAGCTAAGGCTCTGGGCTGTGCTGGCTCCTTCTGGACCACTTGGTCCATTTGGTCTGTGCTGGTAAGTGAATCTGGAAGGGTGAAGAGACAGACGTGGCAGCTTGCTGGACGGCCGCCCGGCCCAGCTGGGATGCTTCATGGCACCTGCGGGCCAACTCCAAATGCCAGCCTGCCCCGTCTGCCGGGTTTCTGCACGTCCTGTCCCTAGGGTCTGTGAGAGCAAATGGCAAGCCTGGCTGTCTGTCCCTGCTAGGCCCTTGGACAAGGGACATCAGCCGCTTTTGAGAGAGTGTCCTGGAGAACTGGCCAGAGCTTGGGGTTAAAATCTTAAAAAGGGAATCTCCAAGTCCCGTGACCGCAGTGGAAGCAGAGTGCCTGCCAAGAGCTCTACCTGTTGACATGACGCCTTTGCTGGAAACTAGATAAGGATTCCCCTTTGCTCACTCACTGGCCACAGAGGGCACCAGTCCTGAGCCGCCCTGGGAGGGGACGCATAGCTCAGCTCCAATTGGCCCCGCCTTCCTGAAACCCCAGACCCTTTTCACCATTTTCCTTAGAAATGCTGCTCCATGAAGCTCTCTCCTGACAGGCAGGTGGGCCCTCTCTCCCCACAAAGCCTCCTTTCTTTCTGTGGCCACCATCTTGTGGTGGGGGAGTTGCCAAAAAGGCCCTTGACTCCTCAGTGCTCAAGGATAGAGCTGCTGAAGTGGTTGGGGCATTATGGTCAATAATGAGGCCAGCAAAAAAGGGAAAGAAAGGGAAAAACAAAAAACAAAAAAACCCCAGTCCTGTGGCTCTGAGCAACGCGGCCTGTCAGTGGCTGGAGGTTGTGTTCTGAGACAAAATGCTGAGGGCGAGATATTGTGTGGCAGGGAGCCTTTTTTTTTCCCTCAAAGAAATCCAGCTCATTTTTTCCATTAATTGGCAGCAGATGAAAAAAAAAAAAAAGCCAAAACCAAAACCAAACCAATGCCAGTAACCTGAATGTGAGTGTTTCTGAAAGGGAAAAGCCGTTTCAATTGTTAGATATCCAAGAAAACATGAATACATGCCGACAGAGGAAATGGCCACAATGAGAGGAAGAAGAGGGAGAGGTTCGTAAAATTAAAGCAAAAATTCCTTTTAGCAGCTCCCATCCTGTGAGCTGGCTCCTCTGCCAGCCTATGTCCCTAAGGGCAGCTGGAAATTGGGCCTCCCAGGGAAACTTCAGGAAGATGTGGCGGGGAGGGGAGGGCCCAGGAATCCCTTAAAAGAGCAAAGTCAAAAGCAAAGCAACCTAGCTCCTCCTCAGACGACAGGCACAGAGCCCTGACGAGGAATTTGTTGTGGAAGATTGTCTACTGAGAAGGTTCACACAGGTCCTGCACCGCCCCAGACTGCAGCCTGGGAAGTGCCCCGGGGGCATCTGGGCCTGCTGGTGGGGGAGAAAGCTAATACAGGCTCACCCACCTCAGCTTGAGGGGCTGCTCCTATGTCCCCAACCTCTAAGTGGATCCTTGGGATCCAGTCTCCTTTGGCACTTCTGTTTGGACAAGTGCCAATTCCTCACTCGTTTTATCATCCACTAAAAAAGAGAGAAAGAGAGAGAGGGTGGGAGGGAGAAATGTGAATCACTCCAGGTACTCTCTTGCCTCAAAGGACGTTTGGGAAAAGGCAAAACAGACAAAAGGTCAGGATGGGGTCTTCGGAGACCAGACGCAGGCTGTGGCCTAAGTGGTCATCATGAGGCAGCTCGGCCTGTGGGATCTGCAGGCGGGAGGGGCTGCCTGGACTGATAGCACTGGGGAGGATGACCCAAGGGGTGGACGGGGCAGAAAGACCGGTTGCCAAGGAAACAGCTTTGGCCACAAACCTTGGAAATCCCCGGAAGCCCCCTAAAGGGGCACGGCTCTCAGTCCTGCTCTGCCTGGTTTAACAGGCTTTCTCTTGGCTGGGCCTCTGGGGCTGCATGTGACCAGTGTGCCCAAAGCATCTCTTGAAGCCTGGGCCCTACTGAATGTCTAGAACTGCTGGTGATGCTCGAACTCAGCTGGGGGCGATGGTCGCCAAGCTTCCATTCCACCCAGATCAGCAGGGCAGGTCGGAAGAGGTGTGCTTGATGACACTCTGTGCTCGTGCCGTATTTTGATCCCTTGTACCTCAGTTGGTAGATGGAAGCTGCGTCTGTCATGCTGCTGGGTGGGAGACTTCTCTTTTTTTTCTCTCTTTTTTAAAGATTTTATTTATTTATTTGAGAGAGCATGCGCACAAGCGGGGGGAGGAGCAGAGGAAGGACAGGCCGACTCCATGCTGAGTGTGCAGCCTCACGCAGGGCTCGATCTCACCACCCTGAGATCGTGAGCTGAGCTGAAACACCAGAGTCAGCCGCTTAACTGACTGAGCCACTCAGGCGGCCTGGTTTCTTCTATTTCTTCCACCAGCATTTAACCAGAGTGATGGCGTGAGTGGGAGGGGATGGGGACGGGGTGGGGGGGGGNGGGAAGAATCCGTTTCCAGTCAAAGACAGAGGTAAGACAGAGGTGGGGCGTGGCAATGCGTGTGTTCGTATTTGTGGGGAAGCAGTGTGGATGGCCAAGAGAACTCCAGGTCCCCTGAAAGGTATGGATTCCCCAGGAGAGGGTAACAGGGAGGCCACGGAGAGCCAAAGCGCTGGCCATGGGAGTCTGCCAATCTGGGCTAAGAGCCACCCTTTCCCCGCGTTAAATGCCTCACAGGGCGGCACGGACCAGATAATGGGGGAGCCCTTTGTGGACTGCTGGGTGCTGTGCAGACTTGCCCTCACTGGGCTGCTGTAGGCAGAAGGGAGCACTTGGTTTTTGCGTCGGCCCCCGAGGCTACCACTGCTGGAGCCTGAATGCAGGGCCTCGCTGCACCTTCCAGCAGGTTGGCTCTCAGGGGGCAAAGAAAACCCCTCTGCTCCACTGACTGTCTCAGCCCTGAGCTGAGGGCTCTGCCTCCCTCCCTCCCCAGGGCCTGTCATACCATGCCACACGTGCCCAGAGACATAGCTTGCTCTGGGAATGAAACCAGCACTGCCCTCCTCAGAGACCCTCTGTGGTGTATTTAAAAAAAAAAAAAAGGATAAGAATATATATTAAATGACTATTTTATTTACACACCCTATTCATAAATAATTGAATCCTCTTTGTGACGTCACAATGATTCCTTAAAGATCTTCTAACGATTACACTGAAGTGACTAAAAGTGGATTAGTGGGCTTACTCACATCTGTGTGACCACGTTCTCTCATGTATGTGCTCACACTCACACATACATACACACCAGAGGGGAGGTGGGACTCCTGGGGTCTTCTGGGTTCTCAGAGCACCCGCATTTGTCTCCCAGCACCAGCGGGGCCCTGGCGGGAAGCTGTGCCCCCTCCCACAGGTGTGAATGCGTGACAGCTGGAGAACAAAGAGCCGCAACCCAGGGAGCTCCCGCCCCGCCTCTCTCGCCCCTCGGGAGCTGCCCTCCTTTGTTCATCCTGGAAGGCATCTCTTTGGATTTGCAAATATTTTAATTCACAGAAACTCAAGGAGGGGGTGGGGTGGGGGCTGGGGTGGCGCGCTGGCTGTCCTTCTGTCTTTCTCCAGCCCCCGTGAGTGGCAACAGCATTCTAGAGACATGCAGTGGTGTGCTAGTACCATACACACGACGAATTGGACACGGCCGGCTCCTCCAAGTCTGGGCCCTGTCACAGAGCAGCGTGGGCCTGGCCTGCTCAGAGGGTCCGCACAGCCACCGGGTAGAGGAGGGACAAGTGCTCGGCCCCTTTGATGGGCAGCTTTCTGGTGGTATAGTAGTGGATGACCTCCGGGACGCTGTCGAACGGGGGGCTGTTCTGACCCAGAACGTACTTCTCTTTGGTTTTGGCCAGTTTCATGTGCATAAAGCCCTGGTTGCTCCTGCAAACAAAACACGGAGGTTATTAGGATCTGCAGTGACAAAGGCTGAATCAGCCATGCTGCTCAGGACCGAATGACACGCAGCTGCCCCTCAGCCCCCGCAAGCCCGGCGCGGACTGGGAATCAGCCACGAACACTGCTGCAGGAGAGCCTCCTGGACCTCGAAGCCGTGGAGGCTTCCTCAGGAAAACAAACCTCTTCCTACTGCTGAGGCACACAAGTATTTAAGCCTTGCAGGGCACGCATGAAGTGTGTAAGTCCCCAGTTCCCTGACAAGTGTGCAGGACAGGTCATCACCCCCAGTTTACAGATGAGGAAGCAGCGTGGCAGGGATGACAGGTGAGCTGTTTCCCAAAAACTGATGCTCCCTTTTCCACAGTACTCTACTGTCACTAGGAAGGGGTGGCCCAGCCAGGGACTACGTTTCCCAGCCCCCCTTGCAGCCACTATAAACATGTGACTAGTTTTAGCCAATGGAATATGGTGAGAACCTGTGTTCTGCCCCCAGCTCTGCCCCTATGCAAGCACTCTCTTCTCTGGCCTTCCTCCCTCTGTTCAGTGCACTCTGCCTATGAGTAAGGCTCCTTCCTTCCTCTGACTGCATTGAGCATATTCATGCCTCCATCAGCACTTGCTTTGTTGAATTGCAATTACTTATTTATCTTCCCAATTCCCAAGAGTTCCACAGAGCAGGGCCCAGTCCCTGTGCCCACCATGCATGGCATCTGCTGAAAAGGACAGTGTGTGGGTCCCTCGGAGATCAGAGCAGAGCCCCGTGCCCTGTGCCCCATGCAGCCTGCCAGCTACATCAGCATGCGGGGGTGGCACAGCTCTCGGATGGCAGTGGCCACACTGCTTCCACCTGGCCCTAGCAGACCCCTCCCCGCAGGTCTCTGGCCACATAGGATCACTCACTCCTCTGTCAATCTGCCTTCGTCGAGCTGCCTTTTCCCTGCCCACTCAGCTCCAAGCCTGGCCTTTTATGATGTTGCTGCCACACCTGTAGATGCTTGGTTTCCAAAGCACAGTCCAATTTACCTTCTGTTTGTCACTTCGTGAGAAAGCTGGGACTCTGACCTCCTGCTGCCTTCTCTAGACCCCGTCCCTTGGCACTGAGAACTTGTAGCCAGCCCAGGGGGCCTGGCTTCCGGGGCACCAAGGCCAGCCGCTGGCCAGGCCAAGCTCCATGTGCACACAAGTTTGCAGGCTTCTCAGCTCCAGCTCTCTTGCTCCGGCAGCTCCCATGGGGGCAGTGGAGGGCTCCCCATGCTCACCCGCGCCTGCTCTATTAATGCGTCAATTTGGACTCCAGGACCATTTTCAAATGGCAGAGCAAATGCTTAATGAAGTGCGGGCACTGAGCAATACATCTGCTCATAATAATGTATTTAGAAATGTCACCCTGAGCTTAAAGGAAATCGTTCGGAGAGCAATTATGTTTCAAGAGAGTATAATTCCTGTAAAGAACTAAAATTCAAATCAAGATTTTTTAAGGCTGACAACGTTCTAATTACAGAGCCTGTGGCAAGTTCTGCTCCTCAGTGAAGGGTCATTTCATTGGAGAATTGCCTCCACGCATCTGAGAAGCAGGAGGCGCACTTGCTTCAGCTGCTAGAAAGGAACCTGTGTGCATTACGTGAAAAATGTACAACCCTGCTTAGGGGAAGCCTAGCTACCCACCACACTGGCGAGATCACAGATCTGTGGCAGCCTGGAAAGGATGGGAATTGCTTCAACGAGGTGCTGAAACTGTGTGACGAAGGAAACTGGGACTACACAAAGCTCTGTGCCCTCGGAGGAGGCCGCACGCGCAGCTCCTTCACCGGGAGAAGGGGTGTAATGGGGCGGAGTGAGGGCTGGAGCAGCAGGTGAGTGACGGAGCGGGTGTGTGGCCTGGGACGGTCATGCCTCTCTGTGTGAGTGGGTTGAGTGGGGCGATGTTTTGGATGCCAGACAACTGGGCTGTAACGCCTGCCACAGATCTACAGCTGAGGTGCACAGCATAGGATGTGCAAGATGGGACCGCAGCAGCTAGCCGAATTGGAATGTCAGAGCTGTGCCCGCAACACATGTGTGACGTTGTAGGCGGGGCGGATTTAATTTTTAAGGAGGTTAAGGAAAGTAACTCATATGGTTGGATGGGACGTTTTTACAGCGGTTGTTCTTAAACCATCAGCAAGGGAAGTGGGCAGGGATGGTGAGAACAGCTGACAGAGGCACGAAGCTGCTCTGTTCCCAGGCCACGGGCTGGGAATGGCCACCAGCTGATGAGAAACTGCCCACTGATATGTGCCTCCAGCACTCGGATTTCATTACACACAGGTTTAGGACTCTGAGCTAACAAAGTTCAGGGACCATGGCAGGGGACTCAGGCCCTATGACTCCCCAGTCCATGGCGTGACCATTGCCTGGCAGAGGGATAAGGGCCCGCAACCTGGCTCTCACGTGAGGAGCCCCCTGCAGGAGTGGCCCTGCCCCTGCGTCCACTGGATCTGTGGGGGAGGCTGACTGGATGACCTCTGAGGGTGCTTCTGGGCCTAAGGTCCTAGATTTCATGTGTGTAAGCGTAAGCTGTTGCCCACTCTGTGAAGGCGTCCTGCAGGAAGGGGCCTGGAGGCAGCCTCATGCCCCATTGCACTGCTGCCCATGGCCCCATCTTATTCTCACGGGCCGTGGCCTTAATGGTCATCACGGTCAATGTTTCCTGAGCACTTCCTGTGATCCAGGCTGTATGCTGAGCCCTGAGGCTCAGCCAGAAGGCGGCCAACCCAGTGTCACACAGCGATCAGCAGCGGTGCTGCTTCTCTCTTTGCTGGGCCTTTCCCAGCGTCCATGCTCCTGACCTCAGTACCATCCGGCTCTAAGACAGAATCCTACTTAGCCCTCAACACTCCACATGAGGCCAGGCAAGGTAGTAGGGGAGAGACATTAGACCCTGCACAAGTGACTCCTCGACTCTGGCCTCAGTCCCCAGGTGCTTCCCCACAGGGCTGACGATGGGCCACAGACAGCACAGGGCTGGCACGGAAAGGTCATCCCAAGCATTGGGGATGGCCTGTCCTGACTGATGCGGCTCCCAGCTATGGAGACAGGGTGGTGGTGACCCATCACATGGGGTTGGCAGGCCCTGAGGTGAGCAGGCTTGCTTTTTGAGACAATTTGTCAAACTCTGACTCACGAAAAGGTCAGGCCAAACCTTGTCAACACACACCCAAGAGATGTGTTGTAATGACACATCCTCATCGGTTGGCCACAAGGTCCCCATGAGTGAGATGTTACCTAACAACAGCTAAAGATTTAAAACAGCCGTGAAGGGGTGGCTTTAATGATTCCCAACTCAACACAGAAGATGTCTAGCATGAGGAGAGAACAAAATCAGACTGCCTAGGGAAAACATAGAGTACATCAGATAACTAGCATGTGTGGGGGGTCTGCGGCTGCTCTGGACAGGGCTTCTGGAGCTAGAAGCCGCCTGTGGACCATTTCCTCTTACCCTGTTGGGGAATCTGGGAGGAAACTGAGTTGGAGAGAGCAACACTCCGGCCCACGGCACACAGCAAGGCGGGCTGTAGCTGCAGCCAGAACCTAGAGCCCTTGCATCCAGGACCTTATGGGCCAAGTCCCAGGCCATGCCACCTCCCCACCATCCCTTCTGGGAGGGCATCGGTCCCTGGGGAGCTTGGACAGGCTGCTGCCACCCGCCAGGCTCCTGTGTTAGTCCTGCCTCCTTTGATAGGACATCTTCCGAGAGCAAAGTCACAATTAGGGGTGTCTCTGGTGGCTGACCTGTCTAATGAGTCATGTGCGCCTGGCAGAGGCTGGGGGTGCTGGGGCTGTCACCGCGTTTAGATCGCTCATTTACATCACAAAAAGCACCTCCTCATCACTAGGATGGTGTGCCGGGGTCTAATAACAGGCCCCACCTCGTCTCATAATCACGGGCTTTAATAAAACATCACTCAGCCCGCAGCTGCCGGCCCAAGCAGGGTACAAGGCCTCACCTCTCGCTTTTAGACCTAATTGCCTGATGCATATTTCATGAAGAATTCTGAGTAATAGTTATGTTAAATCGCTTCTTTTCATGATGAAATGACTTAAAAATACTTGCATATAATATTTATGCAGGAGAAGGCAAGGAGACTGCCTTTTGGGGCTAGCATGTAGGCCCTGGTTACAGGAATCCACACAGTGAGGATCTCTGGTTCCCCTCTACTGTAAGATGGCTGGGGAACTGCTCCCTAGACAGAGATGCCCCAGAATGCTGCCCTCAGCTCACAGCCGACCATGGCTCCCCAGGGCCACCGCACAAGGAACACCACCCGTGCTGCCCGCACCCCCAGCGTGCACCAGGCATGGAGAAGAGCTATTGCTATGTGTTAGCTCATGTAAGCCCACAGCAACGCCGCTAAGTTGGTGTAACTTCCAGTGTTTACAGATGGGAAACCTGATGCTGGGGAAGGTTGTGGGCCAGGTTCCACAGGACGTGGTGGGGCTGGGATTTCACTATGGCTGTCCAACCCTAAAGCCTATGTCCTCTTAGCCTGAGGTAGGCGTTCAGGGATCTGAAGCCACCACTGCAGCCTCATTTCCCCCTGCTCAGCCACCAAACCAGATGGGTTCAGGTGTCCAGGTGGGCCTTCGGACTCCTTCTGCCTTGAGATGTGGGTTCCCTGCAGCTCTGTGAGCTCCTGAGGCTAAGAATCCTGTCTGTTCATTGTGACATTTCTCAGCAGGCCAAGCCTTACTTCCCTCTGGGCCCTCAGCACCTGCCTGGCCTACAGCTGGGTACTTGGTCCATCCGTCCATTATCCATCCATCCATCCATCCATCCATCCATCCATCCATCCATCCACTATCTAGTGAGGGTCTGTCCTGAGTCAGCAACGAGGCCCCACATTTCTTCCCCTCCCAAGGGCAGGCCGGTGGTTGTTCCACACTGTCTCTCAGCGTGGCCCAGCTAGGGTAGAAGCTACCTCCCCAAGGCCAGATACAGTAGCTGCTGTCTGGATAGCACTGGTCCTAGGACAGGCAGTGAGGACCAGCAGCACAAGCTTAGTGAGGGGCAGAGCCATGAGGAGCACCCACAGGTTTAGCCCTTTAGGGGGTATAAAGTCGGGCACCTCTCAAGTCAGGAAGAGAAGTCTCCCCTGAGGGAGGTCACAAGGAAGAATGGGTCAAGCCCCTCTTTCCTCCGGTTTCTATAAGCAATCCTTCCTGGGGCAACTGAGGCAGCCAGTGACCCCTGCCCAGGCTTAAAGAAATCACGCACACATAGGAGACAAGTCCCCTCATAAAGCCATGGTCTTCCTGGGCATTTGAAATACCCTCAACAGTTGGTTACAGGATGATTCTAAGGGGATGAAGGGTCGCAGTGCCCCTGCCCTCTGTGAGCACGACAATGCCAACTAGTGCTCACCCTCAGGGCCCTCAGCCACCCAGGCCTCTGCTGGGGTGGAGATGGACACAGATGTTTGTGCTGAATCAATGCGGGGGTAGGTGTGGCTCTAAATCCAGCCCTTAACGCTGATCTGTCCTGACCCTGGGTGAGGGAGGGGTGAGGGAGCCGGCCTGGAGGGTGACCACCGCAAGATACCTCCTTCCATCATGGCCACCTAGGGGCAGCAAAAAGATTGTTCCTGCCTTAACTCCGCCCCGCAGTTGGCAATGCTGCCCCTGCAAGCAGATGGCTCCGTGATTCAGATGTCTGCTCCCCTCTGACCTTCTCTTTGACCTCCAGCAAGATGGGATCTTTTGCTGGGCAAGTGTCTACACAGAAATCTTCGTCACCATAACTGTGAGCAGTGTGTAGCCACTCCAGAAAAACATGCTGTGAGAGCCCCGGGCCAGGTGGGAGAGAAACACCCAGAACTCAAGTGTGAGAGGCCCGCAGGGGACGGGAACCTGGGTGTCATCTCCCGAGGGCCTACTGTGTGCAGGCTAGCATCCACAGATGCTGTGACCTTCTAGCAAAGGGCCCGGAGTTGGACACACAAAGACGTACGACAGTGTTAGCAGTCACCCTCGGTCCACAGCTGGACCCACCTGTGGCTTCAGATAGGCGCTGTGAGGGCTGGCATTACCTGCAAGACACCTGTGGCACAGATGAGAGGACCAAGGGCTGGAGGGAGAAGCAACCTGCCCGGGGTCACAGTGAGAGGACATCAGGGCGTTCTGAGCCAGGGGGCCAGGACGTGAGCTGTTCTAGCTGTGTGCTGGGGATCCCCAACTGCAGTGTATGCAGCCAGGGGACTGGAGGCTCCCTCCAGCTGACGCGGACTAGTAATCAAGGGAGCTGGGGGAAGGGGCTTAAAAGGACACCTGGGAAATACCTGTATGCCACCCACTGCCTTCCGAAATAGCCTTCACAGTGATAAGCCTAAGACACGCGTGCCAAGTTATGGTGAATAAACGTCTGAATGTAAATGCTGCTGAGCCCAACGACTTGATTTACAACCAAATAATTAGACTTTGAATAAACGCATCAGCGGCGATTAGCCTTCCTGGGCCGCCTGGGCATTTCTCAAGCTCTAAGTGGGCGGCTCAGGGTGAGGGCCTTCAGTAAATCATGACAAACAGCCATCTCCAGGCGGGAGCAGAGGTGGCGGATGCCCCCGCCACCCCCCCGCCCCCCCGCACACATGGAGAGGCACAAGGTTTGCTTTGAGCCACAAAGCCGTGGGTAGGCCAAAATGAATCCATTTGGGGCAATTTTCTCAGGAGAAGACTAACAAAGTTTTAGACAGGAGGAGTTTTAGGCTCAAGGTTGACAAGAGAGTGAGCCTCCTGTTACTGGAGGTGTGAAAGCAGGAGGGTAGTGATGCCTGGGAGTCAGGCTGGGTGACTTTTGCAGTCCCCCTGTTCGGTACTCCCATAGGTTCTCAGGCTCAGCCAAGCATACATGAAAACTACAAGAGGAGGGGTGGGGGCAGGGGTGGGAGTGACATGTGAAGTGTCAGAGCTTTGGGAAGCGGCAGAATGGTCTAGTGTGTTTTGTTTGGTTTCCTCTTTTACTTCTAATTGAGGACTTTTCTAGGAACGTGAACACCTTTTTGTGTTTAGGACAAGTGGGGTTGGTGGTGGTGGCCGGACTGAAATCAGATCGGCCTGAGTTCAAACTCTGATCCCAGTGATGTCATTGGCTGGGCAAGTCCCTTCTCCCTGGGTCTGTGTCCCCATTTGGAAAAGGTGGAGGAGGTCTCTCTGGCACTAAAGTTCTCAAGCCAGTGAGGGACATCTCCAGGTGGGTGGGGGCCACCCGAGCAGCAACCAGGAGGACTAAGGAGGGCAGGATGGCTACCCTCAATGCAGGAAGAAAGACCAGTAGAGCCCTGGGCACAGTGGATCCCCAGGCTTAGGGATGGCACGATGACACAAGCAGTCCTAACGCCTGTGCCCACAGATGGACAGAATGCATTCGGCCCAGAGTGGTCTCCATCTGCTGGGACAAGCCCTTCCCAGCCCACACTCTCCTCGGAGCAGTGCTTCTCCCCTGAAGTGAGCTTATCCCTTCTGGGGGCGGGGTGTGTGTGTGTGTGTGTGTGGATTTGGCAATGCCTGGAAACTCAGGTGCTGCTGGCATCTAGGCGGAAGGCCGGGGTCCTGCAAAAAAAACTTACAGTGCATAGGACAGGCACTACAACAAAGACTAATCCAGCCCCAAATTCCAACGGCACTGAGGTTAAAGCCAACACTCACTACTTTCCAGTGCCTAAACATCTGCATCTATGAAATGGGAACAAGGAGAGTCCCCCTCACAGTAGCTATGAGGGTAAGTGAGACTGTCCTTGTGAATGAAGCGTGAAGGCTTGATAAAGGTTAGGTCGCCTGGCTCCACATTTGAGGGCTTGAGACACAACACAGAGTTGGCCAAACAGCTTGGCTGCAAAGGACTCCAGGCTATTTCCAAGGCCCAACCTCCCCCTCCCCAAAGCCAGCACATTGGGGGACATGCCAGCCTGAAGGATGCTCCAGAACAGGGACCAGGCAGGTGGCGGGCAAGGGCAGCTGTGGGGGTGAGCACCAGCGGCTGAGGAGAGGACTCTGAGGGGGCACAATGGCTTTGATAGGTACAGGGGAGCTGGATACTTGGGGTGGCCCAGACGAGGCTGAGACAAGGGGGGATAGGCCTGGCCAAGGAAAGCAGGACAGCTCCTAAAGGAACCACCGCCTGTGGACTCAGTGTCCCCCAGACCTGGGTCTGAGTCCCTGTCCTGCCACTTTGAGCTGTGGCTCCCTCGGCCTCAGCTTCCTCATCTGTGGAATGGAGCTTTCACTTGTCCAACCCACCCCCCAGCAAGGGCTGTCTGAGGTCTGAGCTGGGCAGTGCATGAGCAAGTCTGGCAGGTGCTGAGGCTTGGGGTTCTGACATGGCTTTGTTTCCAACCACTCTGCAGGAGCCTGCGTGCAAGTTACTGCCCATCTGGTTTGTCTTGCTGGTTCCACGCGGTCTGGGCTGAGCAGTGAACGTGTCTTCCCGTCTGTCTGGTTTATCATTCAGGCCATGTTGGCAGCCTAGAAACCACGGATGGCCAGGCAGACTCCTGGCTGCCGGACCACCTCCTCCAGCTGGGGAGCCCACCTGGCTGGGGTAGGAGGCCTAGGTTCCGGCCTGCTCTGTCACTGGGTGACACTGGGAAGGGTATACATTTCCCTGATAAAAATTTCCCCAAACATCAAGCGGTATTTCATGGCACTCTCAAAAGCACATTGTTACACACAGAGGTCCACATGAAAACAGAATAGGAAAGATGAGGAAAGAAGTTTCTGTGCTTAAAAAATACTGGTCAGGGATGCCTGGGTGGCTCAGCCTGTTAAGCATCTGCCTTCGGGGCATGGTCTCAGGGTCCTGGAATTGAACGGGCGTGTCTGTAGGGCTTCCCAGCTCAGCAGGGGGTCTGCTTTTCCCTCTCTCTCTGCTCCCCCCCCCACCGCTTGTGCTCTCTCTCTCAAATAAATAAAATCTTAAAAAAAAAAAAAAACTGGTCATACATGATCTGTGGTATTTATTAAGTCCCTGTGAGGTGCATTGCTCTGTATTCACCATTGCTGAGGCAGACGAGATACCAAGCAGAGGCTTTTGAGACTATTTGGTTCCCTGCCCTCATTTTACAGATGACTTAGAGGCCCAGAGAGGGCTGGAGGTTTGCTCTAAGTCCCCAGTGAATCAGGGGCTGGAATTGCCCCATACCCGCCCCCGTGCCATCAGGTGTAGGGGATGCTTGGCCACCACCAGTAGCCTTTACAGGCTCTAGTCAGCAGGGATGGGGTCTGACAAAGTGGAGGGTGAGGGTGGGGGAGGGGTGCAGAGAAGAGGAAGGAAGCAGCAGTCTTCCACACCCCGAACCTCATCCTTCTCCTTACATCGTGGGGCTTGCCCCTACAACCTCCCAGTCCAACTCCTGTCTTGGTGAGGGCTTCCTTTGCTAACTGACAGGGGGCATCCATTAGCACAGCAAGGAAGGGACTTGCCCACAAAGCACCTGCTTTAACTTACAGTTTTGCTTCAAAAAGAAAAAAGAAGTAGGGGCGCCTGGGTGGCACAGCGGTTAAGCGTCTGCCTTCGGCTCAGGGCGTGATCCCGGCGTTATGGGATCGAGCCCCACATCAGGCTCTTCAGCTATGAGCCTGCTTCTTCCTCTCCCACTCCCCCTGCTTGTGTTCCCTCTCTCTCTGGCTGTCTCTAACTCTGTCGAATAAATAAATAAAATCTTAAAAAAAAAAATTAAGAAAGAAAATCCAGAGGGGTCTTTAAAGACAACCAGTTAAAACAGAGCCATGTGCTCAGTGACCCTGTGCCTAACCTGAGGGTAGTTTTCCCCTCTCTGGAATCTCAAAGGCACACAGTTGACTGCAAGCCACCCAAACACCCTGGCCAAGGGCCTTTGCAAATCATATAAATGACAGTGCTTCTCAGTGGAAAAACTCCCAACAGTCCTTGGAATCTGGGCCTCAGTTTCTTCATCTGTGAAATGGGGAGTAAATTTTCAATGTTCCCTGAAGTCCACTGAAAGCAAGTGAAAAGAGCTCTGCACTAGACATCAGGACCCTGGTCCCAACTCCGGCTCCTGCCCTTGCAGGCCTCAGTTTCACCATCTCTACAATGAAGGGACAGGACTGGAGGACCCCCGAGGTCCCACAAACCTGTAAACCTTTGAACCTTGGCGCATAGGAGAAGCTCACACCACATAATGAAGAAGGAACAACTACTTGTCTATTAAACAAAAGGACTCACCTTCCTTATAGAAGCCCCAGAGTTCTAGGGCTGGAAGAGGAGTGCATGTTTCTCAAAAACAGTTTCTTCAAATGAGCCTCAGAATGCCCACATCATAGTTCCTCGAGACTTCTTAAACCAGGGGGCTCCCTGGGCCTCTTTGGAACCAGATCTGCCCCCTAGCTTTTTAAGATTGATTGATTTATTTTGAGATGGGTGGGGCAGAGGGAGAGGGAGGGAGGGAATCTTTCAAGGACTCCCCATTGAGCATGGCGCCAGATGTAGGTAGTGCTCGATCCCATGACCCATGAGATCATGACCTGATCTAAAAGTCAGATGCTTGACCCACTGAGCCATCCAGGTGCCGGTAGAACGAGATCCACTTTTAACATGCTCTCCAAGAGATTCGGATGCACATTCAGGTTTGAGCACCCCCATTCTAGTTCTATTCCATGACGGAAACACCACTGTAGTATTTACAACATTTAGTGTCCAGCTTTTGTCCCTTACCCCCAGCACCGGGGAGCTTCCAAACTTTGACGGCTCTGACCATGGGAAAGTCCTCCTTGGGCTTAGTGCAGCCCCTGACAGTAGCCTCAGCTCCGAGCTCTGGTTCCTGCAGGCCATGGCCATTCCCTCCGCGCCAGGAAGGCCCCTCAGAGACCAGAAGAAAGAAGAAGCAGGAGCAGACCTGGGGCTGCTCTCTCTCCAGTTGTCCTCACAGGGCAGAATCTCCTGTCCTTTCCCATCCTGGTCACACCTGCTGTTCACTATCTCTTATGCACTGGGGTCCTGCAACCGGGCACTGTCCCTGGTAGGTCTGTCCAGCTTTGCCCTGAGCCCTGCTATCAGGATATGACCCCACCATCAATGTGGACACCCCAGGTCTTTTCTGGTGTCTGCTGACCTCCTGAGGCCACCTTGTCCCAAGTTCCAAGGGACAGGACCTTACGGACATGCAAGTGTTACCAGGTGAAGATAACATTCACTTCCTGACCAAAACTGAAGGGAGCACCAGGTACAAGAACATTAAGAAGCAAAAAGCCCAATGGCTTTGGCTACACTCAGAAGGTTTGCAGATACAATTGTGAAAGGTCAGTCAGCCCTCAGTAATCTGGGCTCTAGAGGGTGAGTCCTCTGGTGTTGGGCGTTCATTCTGGCAGCTTCTTGATAACCTCTGTCCACAGGGTGGAGAATTTTCTCAAAATTAAATCTCCAGCTCTTTGCTCCCTAATGAAATTGATTTCTGCCTTGATACACAACAAAGCTTTCATTTTATTATTTGGTTAGGATTTGACCACATTAATTATAGTTTTTTTCAGCATGGCTGCAAGTAATTGGGTTCCAAAGAGTTACTTACTACACGGAACTGATTGCTTTTTAAAAGCACAACTCCCACAAAAGTAAAACAGTCAACCCTATTTTCTTCATAGAATACTTTTTTGGTTAAGATCAGAACAATTCAAGGCAGAAAAGGTATTTTTCTGGCCTGAAATATGAAGTCCAAGAGGGTGTATGCTAACATCTGAAGACTGGGGGTTTGAAATCCAGGTGTGCCCAGATCACTGCGTCTTATCCATCTGCCTCCTCGAAGGTCTTATCCTTGCTCCTGTCAGAACTCTTACCCCACTCCACATTTTTAATCAATGTTATTCGTAGAATTCTGCCTGCCTCAGAGGACACTCTGCAGAGACCTGCTCCAATTGGTTTCTCTGAGGAGCCTGGGACTGCAAAGAGCCTGCTGGGCACTGTGTAAACGCATTTCTCCCTGGGATGCTATGTCCAGCTTGGGCGGGGTATACACCCTCAGTGTCAAGTGGTGATGACTGGCACACGGCCTGCCCTTTGGCCAAGCAGGAGATCGAAGGAACGAGGAACTGGGAATATGGCCACAGGTAAGTCCCATGTCTTGCTGAGCCCTTTTCCTTGAGGGCGAAATGGGGATGCTGTGACGAGCTGGAGAGAGCTGACGGGGACTTCAGAGTTTATAAGGCATGTCTCTTATAGTGTTGTTGTTCAGTGACAACAGTGTTGTTCACCTGGGCCAGGGTTGGGGGGGCCCGGGGGCTCACAGGGTAGGGATAACTGAAAATTCTAGTTGGGACCAGAGGAAGAAGGGCTACTGCAGTGACCTCTCCTCCAATCCCAAACCTAATTAACCATCCTCCTACCTTGCTGTCACTTCTCAATAAATTATCATCTTCCACAGCACTGATTCAATGCCAACTCCTCCAGGAAGTCTTCCAAGATACCCCTGGTCAAACTTAACTTTCTTCCTCCTTCACTTTTTCTCTGCCACATCTCCCTATATCACAGCACTCACCTACCTGCTTATTCCCTTGCCCAGTTAAAGGTCCGGCGCACAGTGGGATCACAGCAGTGATAGCCCTAGCTGACTTGTTTGTTGACCCTGCCCTGAAAGTCTGCTGAGAATGTGGCAAGCTGACTCCCACACTGGCTGGGACCATGAGCAGCATGTGGATGTTCAAAAGGAAAATAGAAAAAAAAAAAAAAAAGTTCTAATTAAAGCATTCCTAATAAGCTGCCTTTGCCAAACCAATTGTTTTTGATATTCCTCCTGGGTGAAGTAATCTTAAAAAGAAGAAAAAAAAGGTATTAAAAGTGGCAGAAATCACCCCTGGCTGGAAAAAAGACAGTGGCTGCTCACTAGGGAAGCTGCCCAGGAAAAAGGTTTGAGACACTAAGAACCAGAAGCAGGGAGGCCTCCAACCCAGCAAAGTGGAAGGGTGTGCATGTGTGTGTAACACCACGCACGCACGCTCACACGCACACTCATACATAGCAAAACATCATTTTTATAGTTTTAGCAATTGAATTGTGAGAGCAAAGACGAGAGCTATAAAATCTGACACCTGGTTTTATAAATCTGTCTCGAATACCAGCGCTTATGCAGAAAATGGGAGAAGAAAATACAGCGCTGTGGGGCTCAGAGGGTGACAGCACCTGGGCTCTGCCAGCGACTTGCCACAGGACTCTGGGGAGGTCTTTTTCCCTCCCTGGGCCTGTTTCTCCCATCCCAAAGCCAGGGTCCTGACCCGTAGGATTCAAGACCCTTCTGATTTTAAGGGCCTGAAGGTCTAGGGAACAGCCACCCTGCATCTTGGGATTTTACTGTATGAAGCTATTTGCTTCAAGCCTTGCCAAATGCCCCTAGATGGGGGTAATCATATTTCCTCAGGGGGCCTTTGAGTTACTTACCTAACTAGAAGCAAAGTAAGAGTACAGTCCTTTCCTGGGGCAAGCAGAGAGGCTCTGCAAATAATCCCACCTGCATGAGTCAGCCTCTGAGTTTACAGAGAGCTTTCCTTCCTCCCACCTGCTCCTGAGCCTCTGGGCCGTGGAGCCACCTGCTGGGTGACCCTCACGCAGGGGGAAGCAATGGGGTTCAGGCCCTGTCCTCTGGTCCCCGGCTGCATTCTTCTCCATGCCGCTGCCCCTTCGCTGATGGCAGATATGAGGTCTGTATCTGTCACCATGGCCAGTCCCCACAGCACCCATATGCCCTCCCCAAGTCCCCAACCAAGCCATTCCCAGATGGCTTTTGCAAAAAATATTATTAAACAAATCATATTAACAAGATGTTAGAAATGTGATTGGAAAGAAATGTTTTTCTCATTTGGAGAGACCACCCAGTGCCTCAGAGGGGAAGCTGTCCCGGGGCACGAGAGGTTTCCTGGCGACGGACGGGCAGTTGGAATGCCTCCCCTGGCGGGCGAGCCACACAGGCAGATTTATGCGGGCTGATAGGAGATAATTAAAAACCAGCTGGAAATGTAATCAGGGTGGCTCAGATGCTCAAGGGGACCAGGGAGCTCTCAGGGGAGCAAAACTGCATGCTTGGCTGCGAGGGGACACCCAGCCTGTCGGTGGGCACACACGGCACTGACGGGCCAGCGGGTGCGCTGGAGAATGGGCGGGCGGTGTGAATGTAGGTGCCTCTCGCCTCTGGGTCCTGGACAACAGTGGAAAGAGGGCAGCTGAGTTAGGGGAGAGCATATTTTCCTGGGTCTTTTCAAAACTGACCATTCCAGATCCATATTGCAGCTGGCGATACCACCGCTCACCAGACATTCAGAAATCTGGATGAGGTCCTGACTCCTCCCTTTTTCTTACCCTCATCAGTTCCCCCACAACATGTGCTCCCTTCTCCTCCTGCTGCCCGAGCTGCCCCTAGTCCTTTACTGCATCCCCCCGAGGCAATGCCCGGCAATGGGTTTGTGGCCCAGGTCCTGCTCAGAAACTCTAGCTGTGGTCCTGGGGCTACAGACACCTGGCTGGGCTTCTTGGGCCCAGCTGGAGGAGAAGGGTTGGGGGATTTCTGCTCAGAGGGTCCCAGAGGGCAGAAAGAGGGCACCGGGATGCAGCTCTTCACTCACTTGTGGTGACAGAGTGTGTCAGTTTCTGCATGTGTAGGACGAAGGTAATCCTTCCTGTCCTTCTCACCACACACTAACTGCCAGGGTGGGACGGTTTGGTATTTAGAGTATCAGCAACCATGTCAGGCGCCCTGGCATATGCCACCTCACTACAGCATTGAAGCAACCCCAACCCAGGCCCCACAGCTCTGAAAACGTCAACAGCAACAGGGTATCCCCCCACTCGTGGCCACCCCTCAAGAAAGGAAGGGGCTTATGACTAGTCTGGGGCCCCATAGCTAGATGGAGTCGGGGCAGAATTAGAACCCAGGTCTCCCAGGCCCGAGCCAGAATCACCAAAGCACCATGTGTGGAATGCAGGAGAGGCTCCTGTTTTAAGGGTAAGGGCAGCATCCTTGGAAATGTGTTACTACTGGCAGGGCATATTTTCCCAGTAATGCTGAATACAGGGAAAGCTCTATTATGCCTCCCAGTGCCTCTTGATGGTACGTCCTTCTATCCTGTGAGGCGCCTGCACTCTGAGGCTCATTCTTGTCGGTTCGTGCCCTGCGAGGAGCGTTTGAGGAGGCTCTGTTTGGTCTACAGCAGCAACTCCTTAAACCTTCTAGAAGGAGAAAGCACACTGCGTGCTAATTGAGCAGAAAGTTCATTTTTCCTCCATCAGCTGGGAAAGGAAGTGAAATCCTCCACGTAGTGAGAGCAAAGACACAGACCTCCCCCAACTCCAGCCCCGTTCCCGCTGCCCTCTGTCTCAGCCTGACTCAAGTGCTGCGAAAACAGGGCCTGGCTGGGAAGTCAGGAGGTGGGCAAAGCTCCTTCCCCTCTCTGAGCCCCAGTTTCTCCACCTGTACAGGGCGTTGGGCCAGGTGATCTAGAAGATGTCCTTCTGGGGGCACTGGGTGGCTCAGTTGGTTGGGTGTCCAATTCTTGATTTCGGCTCATGGTCTTGAGGTTGTGAGACTGTGAGATCGGGCCCCTGTGGGCCTTCATGCTCGGCGGCGGGGGAGGGGGGTCGGCTTGGGATTTGCCCCCCACCCACTCTAAAATCAATCAATCAATCAATCAAAGTTACAAAATATTTTTCTTCTGTTCCCTAAACCCCAAGATTTCTGCTTAGTGTACTCAGTGTCCCAGAGCTGCTGCCCTGCCTTGCCACAAAAATGCTTCCCCATGAGAAAATGAGGAAATGACTTTTGAGGTGTTCATCATCTTCAGCTGGGAGAGCAGAAAGGTTAAGTGACTTACCCAAGGTTGCACAGCCAGGATCTGACTCTAGCTCTATGTCATTTGAAGTCTCAGTCACAGCAATGCAGGGTTTCGAGTTGCAGCCTGCATAAACTCTAAAATCCCACCCTAATAAAGCGGAGTGGATGTGGGCATGGACAGAGACTTCTAGGCCAGACCTGTATAATCCACAAGGCTCTGAACCACACTAAGCTCTTTCCTAACAACCTATAGCTCCCCAAAGTCTCTAACAAAGACTCTGAGTTACCACTCACTCACTCACTGAGCACGTACTGCCTTTTCATTACTATATGTATAAAACACATTTCACAGATGAGGAAACTGAGGCTCAGATATGTTAAGACCCTTATGCCCAAGACCACCTTGCTATTAAGAGCCAGAGTTGGTGGGGCGCATGGGTGCCTCAGTTGGTTAAGCGGCTAACCCGTGATCTCAGCTCATGTCTTGATTTCAGGGTCATGAGTTCAACCCTGTGTTGGGCTCTGCACTGGGTGTGGAGCCTACTTAAAAAAAAAAAAGCAGCAGCAGCAGCAGCAGAGCTGGGGTTCAAAAGCCTGTGTCTTCTGCTGCACATAGCTGCTGCCTCTCTTGGGGGTGGGAGAGAATGCTGGTGATGGGATATATTAGTAACTGTGGATTGAAAAGTAGGAAGCTTTTTCTCCTGTGCTGCTGTTTCCCCAGCATGGATAGCACCTTACCCTGCCCACTCACAACAGCCTGAATCCTCCTTGGACCAGGTCAAAGTCCCTCTTCCCTCCCACCACCCCCCCCAGCACCTCCTGCTGTCACCGTCTGCCTGACCACCTCTCTTTCTTCTGTAGGCCCCTCCTCCTCCAGCTCAGAGAGGTGCGGAGTCAGAGGGTCCCTCTCATTAGAGCCAGGCTGTCCTCTGGGTGCACAACCCTGCCTTCTTTTAGGCCTTGCCCTCAGGGGCAGGGCTGGGAAAAGGGCCACGGATGAAGGAAGTCCAGGCATTCTGGGGCTGGAGGTCATGCAGGGCAGAGAGCTCAACAACCACTCGGGAGGCCCTGGTGTGGTCGGAGGGATTGTTCTGGGGCTCACCGTGGGGAGCAGGCAGCTACCCTGAAGTATTTGGAGCCTCAGATGTTGACCCAACAAGGGGTGCTTCCATGGTAGAGGGAAGTGAAGTCTGTGCTCCTTGCTGAAGGCCAAGGAGTGAGCAGCCTTTCCTCACCCCTCACCCCTTCTTACCCTGCAAACCTTTATTATTTCTTGCTCCTGGCTGTCAGCAGCAACAAACTAAGATTACTCACTCGCCTGCCTGCCCAGACCCAGACATGCCTACTGTTTGAAAACTCTCTCCTTTACTATATAAATCAATGAAGGGAGAGAAGGAAGAAAAACAACTCTAACAGCAATGCGCCCCCAGCACGTCTGGAATGCAACCCCTCTGTTCCTCCTGGCCGGGCTACACCCACCACCCGCTGCTGGAGCCCCAGGAAGCATTCGTTGATGGAGACTGACTGCCCAGCAGGCAGCACGAACCTGCACCTCGGAGCAGGAGCCAGACGGGTGTCCTTAAGTAATCAGAGCAGGAGGCATGTTCTGGATAAATGGTTCCGCCCCCTCCTCCCCTACCTGGAGGAGGAGATGGGCCCTCATCTTCCCACCATCCTTGGAACCTAGGGGAACCTCACCCTAACTGTGTGAAGCCCTTAACCTGGAAGCAAATTTACTAATCGAACCCCAGACCTTCGTTCTGTGGATGCAGGAGGCAGACATCCGCCCAAGCACCCAGGAGCAGATACAGCCAGAACACACCCCCAGCGCTTCTGACCTGGCCCAGCCCTCTGTCCAGTCTGCTGCCTCCAATATCTAAAAGCTCTGGGAAAACTGGGAGGAGCAGAGACCAGCATTAATACTGAGTCCCTGCTGGGGGCCATGCATCGGGTCAACCTGCAGAGCCACGTTACTTCTTACAACAGCTTTATGAGAGTGGCCTACATAGTTTTCCAGGCAATGATCAGGGAAGTCAAGACACTTGCCTAGCAACATACAGCAGGTAAAAGATGGAGCCAGGATTCAAACTTGGGTCATCTCTGACTGCAGAGCCCAGGTTCTTCCCTTTACATGTCGAACAGCACTGCCCTGGACCCCCCCGTGGGATGCCCGCCCACAGGCTGCCTGCTTCCCAGGCTCTTGGACTGTGCTAGCTTGAGTGGCATGTTTGTGGGGATGTGGAGGGAAACGGGGGCCCGGGAGGGCAGAAGGAGGCAGATGCAGTGGTCTTTCCTTGGTAACACTCATGGTGCACCCTGGTTCACTAACGGTTCTAGAATACAGCTCTGAGGACATGACTGCACCTGGCTCAAAACCTTCAGGGACGCCTGCTCCCTTAGAGGATAGGGCCCCAGGTCCTCAGCCTGGAGACTAGGGCCACACCTCTCCTCAGCTCCCATGCAAGTGTTGTTACCCTCATGCAAGTCTGCACTTCCCTGCCTCCGGGCAGTCCTCTGCTTGGGCTGTCTATAGGATGACCTGCTCACCCTCCAAATACCCCCTCTTTGGGTGCTTTCCTTCTTTCACAACCCTGAGACCTTTCTGCCTTGGGTAACCCTACAGCAGTCCTGCAAATATATGAGTTCCGGGTATACACAGCCTCTCCCCACGGGCTATGAACTCCTAAGAGGGCTGGAATCCAGTACAGAAAGGGTACTGAATGGGGCAGAGCTTATGGGGCGGGGGGTGGTGCGGAAGGCTCCTGAATGATCAAGACTGAGTTGTAACCTGAGGGAAACAGGCCAGACCCCAGAAACATCTCCTGAGGTCAGAATCTGGGCCACATCTGCAAGGGTGCTGTGCAGGTTGCCTCTGGGGATTTGAAAGCTGAAGTCCCCTTTGTGGAGGCTCCTTGTGGCTATGTCTCCCACTGGGGTTGGAACTCACTGCCTAAAGAAAGCTGGGGCTGAGCTCTTGCTAAAGGAGTACCTGCGAGGACATTTCTTTTTTTTTTTTTTTTTTTTTTTTTTTTGAGAGAGAGAGTGAGTGGGGGAGAGGAGCAGAGGGAGAGACTCCCAAGCAGGCTCCACGCCCACCATGGAGTCCGATGTGGGGCTCCATCTCACGATCCTGAAATCATGACCTGAGCCAAAATCAAAGAGCTGGATGCTTAACTGATTGAACCACCCAGGCACCCCCCTGCAAGGCCTTTAAGTGCCACTCTGTCTGCCCACTCCTGGGGATGGGCCCAATGCAAGCAGAGCCTGCCCTGCATCTGGGGAGGGCAGCCCTGGCACTCACCCTGCCTCCCTGCCCCCACCAGCTGCAAACCCTCGTCTTTGAAGTCCTAGTCCCTCAGCTTGTCCAGATTCCTTTGCAAAAACTCCTGAAACTGGAACTTGCAAAAAGTCATTCGTAGTCCAAAGTGCCTGAAGAACCCTTTTAATGAGATTTTTCAAGACTTTTCATCCCTTTCCCCCACTGCCTGCCTTTGTAGACAGGAAGCTGTTAGAGTGTGGTGTTTTCTTGCCAATATCTAAAGGCTCAACCCCTTGCTTCCTGGAGGCTGGAGTGAGTGTTCTGAAGGCCAACGTGTCTGTTAGCATGAGAGGGAGCCTAGTCAGGAGACTAGGGGAAGAGGGAGAGCTCTGTAGGGAGGAGGGGATAAGGGCAGTGTTCCAAAGCAGCTAAGCAGGATCTCTGTAAGACTGCTCCACAGGTGGGGGTGTCTGTCAGGGAGGGGATCTAGAGGCAGGGGGTGGGGAGCACAGGTGCCACCTTGGATCGCCATGAGTGTAGAGAGCCGTCGGTGGCAGATGTCTAGCAGCTTGGCCTTTACACCCACAGTGGGAAGCAGTCGCCATCGCTTGTCAGTGTGGTCAACTGCCAAACAGGTGGCCTAAGGTCAATCACAAATCCCCTCTGGGTCTTAGTCTCCCCACCCATGAAGCAAAGGCTGGACTAGATGGGCCTATAAGGTTGCTTCCAGATGACCTCTGACCTGGTATAAGGAGTGCTTGGGCGGGGTGGGAAGAGACCAGGCTGGGAGTCCGTGGCCTCTACTCCAGTCTTGGAAGTTCATTCAGCTGCCTTTACCCTGAGATGAAGAAGACGATGATGCTCTCCGTCCTAGCCACCTGGTGGGGCTCTCCTGGTGCAAACACATCCGCCTTCTAAAATGTAAGGTGCTGCAGATATGCAGGGAGACAGGGTCAGGGAGCGGGGCTTAAGCAGAAAGGCAGGTCTCTCAGAGTGCACTTTAGTGGGGTTCTAAAAACTGAGTCTCAACCCCTTTGTGAGGCACAGGACCTGCTAATGGCTTTTCTTTACCTCCAGGGCTTTGCCTGAGCTGTCCCCTCCACCTGAGATCCTCCAGCTCTCCCCGCCTGAGAACACTTACCCTCTCTGTAAGGCTCAAATGCAGCTTCTCCTAACCCTCCATGTCAGGGACTGCCCACCCCTGTGCCAACTCTGGGTCCCCGAGGCCCTCCATGCAGACCTACGTGTAACAAGGCCAGGCTGAACGGGCCAGGCTGTGAGCTCCTGTGGCCTGAGCTGAGCTGTTCTCGTTTCAGCTCTATGCTGCCCTGCCCAGTGCCTGGTACGGGAGGCTCTGATAAATATCTGCTGAGAGAAGGACCGAAGGGGTGGAGGGCCCGTCCTCTGAGGCCAGATTCCCCCAAATCCTTTCTCCACCCTAGAACACCCTAGAATAGCAGGACCCAAGGTTCACATGAAAACATAGCTGAAATTCCAATGTCAATTTGCACCATGCTCCTGACAACACCATGCACGGAGAATGCCAGTCCTACCCTGCCCCCACCACGCAGGCCTTGGGGATTCTGCCTCCCCCTAACAGGCTGCGCTGCCCAGCCACCGGAAGGCCTAGCCCACCTCCTCAATTCCGGGCTTCTTCAAGGGAAATCTGACCATGTGAGACCACTCATCTGGCCTTTGGGATCTCATGGCTCAAGACAAACATGCAAAACCAAACCTCCGGCACCTGTGGGCAGAGACCAGTCATCCACACTCAAGTCTGATGGCAGATGTTCTTGTCTGGGGTTCTGGCACAGGCTGCTGGCCCTAGCCCTCAGTCTCCTCCACCTCCTCCCTGGCTTGGGAGGTGCCGGGGATCTGACCAGAGTGCTCCACAGACAAAGGGAAGCCGAGTCCAAGGACATAGGAAACCCAGGAAGTCAGAGACACCTTGATGTCCGAGGTGGAGGCATCCTTAGCAGCCAGCAAAGTCCCACTGAACAGACGTGGATGCTGAGTCCCAAAAGGAAGGAACTTGCCCAAGGTCACACAGTGAGCAAGGATGAATAGGTCAGGACTCCTGTCCAGAACTCTGGACAACAGATCTTCTCTGCTGCCCTTAAAAACAGCCTTTAACAAAACCATGGGGGCAACCTGGGAAAGCAGGACGGGACTAGTATAAGATCACGTTTACACTGCACTGGTTGGGCTAGAGGTGCTTTCCCTCTGGAAGAAGAGCATTGTCACCCCCTGTGCACAGAAATGCCTCCAAAAAGTGCTGTGACTGCCAAGGCCATAAGGCCATGGAGTGGGGAGGCCTGTCCCTTACTTGCTCCACTGCACGCATCCCCGACCCCAGACTCCAAGCCCGTTACTGTGAAAACAGAACCAAGGTGCTCTCCGTCCTTCAAGAGCAGTCCTACTACCCAGGGAATGGTGCACACCCAAGTGAAAAGGAATTGCACTCTTGGGGCTGCGATGGAATAAATGCTCTTCTAGAGACCCCTCTGAGAGGTAGATCTCAGGCCTGTTTGCATCACAGAGGGCACATTTCACAGGAAACTGGGAAATGGATCCTGCAGGTATTATGGGATGGCCACTTCTGCAACTGGCTTGAGAATTCCTTATATGGCCCCATGTTACTGCTTCAATTGTGACGCATCCTGGGTACTCGGGAGGCCACTGCCTCCTGGCAGGCAGAGCTGTGTCGGGGTCACCATGGGGCCCCAGTGTCCATTTGGGCCTGCCCAGCAAATAAACAGGAAGCTTGATGAAGCCCGGGCCCTCATGGAGGATTCCCCGGCCTGGTATGGGGTGCTCCATCCCCCCTTCCCTGGTGCACCTCATTAGTCATTTTGCGAACACTCCTCTGGCCAGGCCCCAGACAACAGGATTCCAGGAGGAAAGAGAGTCACAGAGGCACTCGTAGAGTGCCAGCACGATGAGGGTCACACCGAGGAAGCCCAGGGGGTGGGCAGGCTGCCTCGTTCAGCATGGAAGGGCAGTGATGCAGGAATCCCATCTCTGATGTCACCTGCTTCCTTTACTTCTCCCAGCCCTGGACAGCACACTGCACCGTGAGGTGGGAAGGCAAAGCTCCGGAAGAATCGCTCAAGAGCACCTGGGTTGCCAGGTTACCTCGGACGGTGAGGGAGGGAGAGGGGCTGCCTAGAGCAGTGAGCTGAGAGCAGCTGGGGACCGCTGGTCTCTGTCAGCATGGCCAATGGTGTGCACCTGTCCCCCACTGCCACCCTCTCCTCCATCCGTGAGGCGCGTCTTTGCCAACTTCCTGCCGAGCCTCCCCACCCAGCTGCACGTCAGTATTGAATTTTTCTCAGCTGAGAAAACTGAACTGACTCTTCAAGCCAACAGGTCTGACAATGAACAGCCAAGTACAGGTGCTGCTTGTCCTGAGCTCCCTCCCAGCTGATTAGAAATCCCCTCCATGTTCTCCCTGACGAGGGTCACACAGCCCCAGTTGGACACCCCCAGCGATGAGACACTCACTACCTCTTGAGGCAGCTTTGGATGGATCTAATTCTTGATCAGTTCTGACTGTTAGAAAACTTTTGCTCTCACTGAGCTGGAATCTGCCCGCCCATGACTCCCATCTGGGGACCCCAACCACATCTGCTCTTTCTGCCCTGACATCCTGGAGCGATTTGTGGTTCCACCAAGTCTCCACACATCCTCTGTTCTCCAGGCAGACTTCTAGTGCCTCTGTTTGCTGCCCATGCACTGCAGCTTGTCACGGTCCCTCTCAGGGCAGAGCCCAGCAGACAGGGTGGGGCCAGGCCTGAGCAGAGAGTGCAGGCCAGTCTCTCCTCCGTGGCTGCACTGCTGCTACCGTCTGCATGGCCAGCAGCCGCATCCCAGCAGGCCCCTCCTCTCTCACATGGCCTCTGAGAACGGTGATAGAGCAGAGAGGAAGCCAGGCAGAGGCCTTCACTGCTCCTGGTAGTCTGTGCTGGCGAAAGGGCCTGGGTTTCTTAAATCCCAATTCTGTGTTCTTGGGAAACCTCTCCTCTCTCTAGGCCTCAGTTTTCCTATCTGTAAAATGGGTTCTAGACAAACTGTTGGGTCCCATTTAGTAACAGCACTGAATGATGAAGCGCTCAAGCAAAAAACCCTTTTCTTATTTCAGGGCTGCCCATCAACAGTGATGCTTCACGGGTTAGAAAGACCCAACAGTTTACAAAGCAGCCACAGATGACAACACCAGCAGGATTCTTCCTGGCTCTTCCCAGCGCTCCTCCCAACCTCTGTGACACACATAAAAAACAGACCTGTCTGAACAGCCTCCTGCAACACAGGGAAAGGGTTGTTCCCACAGGGGCAGCGAGGTGCCATGGAGAGTCAAACAGCTGGTCCTGACTCCTGGCCCTGTCAATCACCATCCCCCCCATGAGCCTCAGTTTCCTCACCTGCAAAATGGGGACAATATGTTTCTCATCAAAGGACTGTTGTGAGGTTTGAGAGAGGGATGAGGTATGCTCACAGCTTCATTCGCTTCCTGCCTTACCGCAGATACGAAAGCTATCCTTGGGTATTTAATACTAAATCCGGAAAAATGCCCCTCTTCTTCTGGGGCAGAAAACATTAAAAACTCCTCTGTCTCCCAGGAGAATAAGATCCAATTGAAAAACCGAGGCTTGAAATAACTCACGCTGGCACATTTCCTGGAGGGGGGACACTGGCGAGTCTTGCTGCCACAGACTCAAGGGCTGGGCAGCACTTCACTTGAGGCTGTGAGGAAGGCTGAGAGGGTGAATGAGGCTGTACTCACTTCAGAGAGAGGGAATAGTCGTGCTTGCTGGTCTGGCTGTTCCGGACAAGGTAGCTGCACTCCTTGCAGAGCCGGAGAAGGTTCTCGGCGTCTCCTCTGCTGATGGCTCCGTGATACCAGCTGGGGAGAAGGGAGAGGGTCAGAACCCAGCACAGACCTGACCCCCACAGCCGGTACCCTGGCAAACTCCTCCTCGGGGAGGCTCAGCCTCCTCAGAGGGCAGCTGGCACGTCCCAGCACCGTCAGCACGAGGCAGGAGCACGTGTGTGCAGGTGTGCTTGTATTCAGTTATTCCATACAGAATTACGTGTCTGCTGCATGCGCGATCCTGGGGAGAGAACGGTGAACCAACCCGCAGCCTCCTCCCTCACAGGGCTTACATCCCGGTGTAGGTTCTATGGAGGAGACGAAGCAGGGGGGTGCGGTTTGGAGCTCGTGGTGGGGACTGCTATTTTAAGCAGTAGCCAGGGAAGCCTTCTGCAGAGAGTGACATTTCAGTGTGGACCTGAAGGAGGTGAGGGAGGAAGCCACAAAGGACAGGAGCTGGGAAAGAGCGTTTCTGGCAGAGAGAGGGGCAGCAAAGGCCCGAGGCAGGAGTGAGTGCCTGATGTGTTTGGGAAACAGTAAGGAGGCCAGCATGGCTGCAGTGAGCCCAAGGAGAGGGGTGGGCAGTGTGACCCATGAGGCCACCGGGCAGGGCCCGGTCAGGGCGCCTCGTGCGCAAGAAGAGGATCCTGGCTTTCTCCATCTGAGTGACACGGAGGCCATCAGAGGGTGCTGACAGGAGGGACACGTGCTGCCTCTCTGGCATCTGCAGGACAAGTGGGTGGTGCTCATCACTCAGGAAAGCAGGCAGTTGGGGGGGGGGTGGCCACACCAGTGCTCCTGTCAAGCAAATCTGGCATCAACTGGGCATGTGCAAAGCCCAGCATCACTGTTCCCAGATACCACGCGGTGAGCAGCAGAATCAGAAGGGAGGGGGTGCAGTGGCAGATGACCTGACTAAGGCCCCTGGCTGCAGGACAAAAGAGGAACACTGATTTTCGAGACTGGGAGAGTTGAAGGTAGAATTTCAGAGGAAGAGAAAAGATCACAAGACACTGGTCCGAAAGCATTTCTGTTTACATTACAGTGTCTAAGGGGCAGGGGAGTGGGATGGTGGCGAGACGGGGCCAGGAAGAGAACCATAGGAGCTGGATGGCCACGGAGGCACAGACCGCCCTGCCACTTGCCAACAGCACAGTCAGGGGCAAGCAGCAGAACCTGGCTGCACCTCGGTTCTCTATCAAGTTAGGGGCACTCCACCCCCATTTTAGGGTGGGAGGATTATTTTTTATTTTTTAAATTAAAAAAAAAGATTTTATTTATTTACCTGACACACAGAGAGAGAAAGCACAATCAGGGGGAGCAGAAGACGGAGAAGCAGGCTCCCTGCTGAGCAGGGAGCCCGATGCGGGGCTTGATCCCAGGATGCTAAGATCATGACCTGAGCCGAAGGCAGTCGCTTAATCGTGAGCCACCCAGGCACCCCTTTCCTTTTATTTTTAATTTTTTAAAAATATTTTATTTATGGTGTGAGGATTAAATGGGATGATGCATAGCAGGGCTTATGCAGAGCCTGGGATGGGTGGGTTTCAACAAATGGCAGCTCCGAGCACCAACGGAAAGAGAGTGAATTTGCAGATGGCCGTGGGTAACTCCCCCAACTATCATTATTCAGGCTGGTGCCCACCCGTAGGCTGCATTCCAAATTCCCAGGTGTACGTAGGGATGCTGCTGCCTCCTGGTCCCAGCCCAGCAGTGTCCTGCAGACAGGAACTCCTGAGAGTTCCGTTACAGACATTCTGCGTGGGGAGAAATAGGCCATTGCCTTACACTGCACGCTTTCTGCCATGTACAAGGCAGCGTTCTGAATAGTCAACAGCAGTGGCGATGACATAATTATAACCTCAGACCCCAACCTGCCTCAGGAAAGCAAGGACTGGAGAGTAGATATGAGTGTTCCTGCCCACTGAGCGTGTGAGTGAGTCACTGACCGCCCAGGAAGTGATCGCTCACAGCAGGTCAGCCCTGGGGATGGACATTTGGAGGGGAGACTCACCAAGGGAAAAGGGTAGTGTAGACCTGCTTTCCTTTCTAAACACACACAGAAATGAAGAGGAATATGGAGTTGGGGATTGCATGGGCTCCCATAGTGACAGCACTTCCAGAGACGTGAGGGCTGAAGTCACATGTTAGAAGGTATCCACAACTGGAGTTTGGAGAAATAGCTAGACAAGGATGGAATGGACTTTAGAACTAACAGTTAACAGATCTGGCAAGGTTGTTTTCCAGGAAATTTCACCTGTATAACACACCCCCAGTGAGCTGACAAACATGTTGTTTTATTAGGAAAACAAGTTCCAGCCATTTGAAGCAGAGCCGTCCTCAGGGAAAGGCCTAGAAGAGGTCTCCAGGGAAGTACGGCCCGCCCTCCGCCCCTCTGCCCCTCCCATAGGAGCTGAGCTGGTGGCAGATGGGCCTCCAGAGACTCGGGATCCTGGTTGAAGATAATGTCTGGTGGGTAAACAGGATAAGCTTCTGGTTCTTTCCCTACTCTCCCAGCTATTGCACACAGAGAGAAAAGTCAGGGACCTGGGTTGAGATTCAAAGGAGACCCAGACTAGTTTGGGAGAAAAGGGCCAGAGGACATGATTGGGGGGCTGGGGCCAATGGTATGAGGTTAGCCACCAGGAGACAGGGTGGGCCTGGGTGGTCCTGTGGGGGACTGAGGGCCAACTGCTGTGCCCGAGCAGGCTCTGCCTAGACTGAAAACAGAGTCTAAGCAGGAAGCTGTCTGGGGATGTGCTGGAGTTTGCAGAGCTGGCCCGTCAGGCCAGAATCGTGGGGATTACACTGCATCCAGCCTATGCAGTACCCATTAGCTCATCCAATATTTACTCACCACTTACTACATCCTTGATCTCATGGGGCTGATGCAGGGAAGAGGGAGAGTCAATAAATAGATTCAGGACACAATTTCAGAAAGTAGCAAGGGCTACGTAGGAATCCTGAGTTTGTGATAGGCAGTGACCGGACCAGAGAAAGTGCCTACGTTAGAATGAACAGACCAGGGAGGCCCCCAAGCAGATGACATTTGACCTGAGAATCTGCATCATGAGAAGGAGCCAATTAAGTAAAGAGCCAAAGAAAACACGTTCTCTGCAGAGGAACCAGCGCGTGGAAAGGTCCTGAAGTAGAATGTGCTGGGGGTGTTCACAGAGCAGAAAGGCAGCAAGAATGGTCCAGCTCTGTGAGCACGGGGAGTACTACGGGATGTGGGTGGAATGGAAGGCACAGCCCAATTCCCCGAGGCCTGTGAGCAAGGGAAGAGGTCCGACTTCATTCTAAGCATAGCAGAGGGCAATGACTTTTTAAAAGAGATGTTACTTGTTCCGGATGGTTTTACAAAAGGCCAACCAGGTTCTCCTGAAAAGGGGCCAGAGGGGAAGTGAAGTGGGAGATGAGGTAGGGGACTTCTGAGGTGGTCCAGACGGGAGGTGGCTGTGAGACAAGAGGAACAGATGGATTCAGCCTATATTCTGGGTGGGAAACTAGCAGAAGTTGCTAGTTTAGATCCATTAGATGCTAGTGTAAGGCAAAAAAAGGAATCAAGAGGACTCCAGATTGGTGGCTTGAGCAAGTAGGTACGTGTGATGCCATTTATGGAGGTGGGGAAGGTGGGGGAGGAGCCAGTGTCCGGAGATCAGGAGCCCAGTTTTAAACACACTAAATGTGAGACGCCAAGTACAGATGACAAGACAGCAGCTGGACGTAGGAGTTGGGAGTTCTAGGAGCGGTGTGGGCAGGGGATGAGCACTGGTGACTCACCACCAGGACCCTGAGGAGACTACCCTGGGAGAGCATGTAGCTGGAACCCGAGCCCCAGTCCAACCTTCAGGTAAAGCTGAGGTGAGGAGCCAGGAGGGGAGACAGAAGAGGTGACCAGGGAGGCAGGAGAAAAACCAGGAGCAGAGTGTCTCCAAAGGAGGGAGCTGTCTACTGTGCTCAGTGAGAGAGAATGGGAATTGGTGGCAGAAGGGAGACAGATAGTGTTGACAGCTCTTTGGGCACTTCATCCATTTCCTGGAGAGGCGATTTCTGAGCACCTACTATGTACCATTCTAAAGCACCGAGGATGCAGTGGTGACCCAGAAAGTTTCTGTCCTCACAGACGTTATGTTCCAACGGGGGCAGGGGCTAGAAGGGGACATTGTGTGGAAATGGTCAGGATGCACGCTGACTCCAGCCAACTCTGGATCACATTTTGTTTGTTGATTAAGAAGGACACAGTGATCAGAACTAAGCAAAACCTACCACCGATCTGGGTAGCTGTGACAGACAGTTAGCAAAGATGCCTGCTGGGAGTGCTCCCCCATGTGTTGAGCAGGGCGTCACAGAGGAGGCTGCGCCCTTCTCGCCAGATGATACCACATGCTGAAAAGGGGGCACACGGCACATGACGTCACTCGGAAAACCCTGCATCCTACTCGCTGAGTGAGCATTTCCTCTAAGGGATACACTGCTGTCTACGCTGAGGCCAGAGCCCCCCCCACTGGAGATTAATACAGTGCATGACACACATAGGACAGCCTCACGAGGGATCGGCTTGCTGTCAGCCTATCTCCTGTCTTTATGGTGTGCCTACTCTGCGCAGGCCCGTGTGAAGGGTGGGGGAGAAGAGTGTGTATGAGGTGGGGGAGGAAGCGGAGAGTGTGGGGTCGAGTCACAGGGCTGGAGTTCCAATCCCACCCCTGCACCATGAGCTGTGACATTCTAGCCAAGGCTCTGTGTCTCTTGGAGTCCCGACTTCTTATCTGTGTGATGGGGATGATAACCCCATTTATTGCATATCTGCTTGTTAAGAGGATGATACACCAGAAGGTATCAGCACAAGATTCAGGACCTGCTTCCTCCAGTATCTGGAGATGCTGGCCGTGGGTCCAGGTATATGGAATGGTGAGAAACTGAAAAAGCAGTCTGGGGGCAATTCACTGAGTGAGTGGCAGGCTAGGCCGATGAGACTTTATCCTGGAGGTGATGGGGAGCCACTGAAGGTTTCAGAGCTGAGCAGGGATCTGAACACAGTGAGAAGGGAGGTGATCACCATGGTCAAGGGAAGGGGTGGTAAAGCACCTGACTGACAGTGCTGGGGAGGGGCAGGGAGGGAAGGGGGCAGCAGGGATGGGACTGGGCCACTGACTGGAGGTGGAAAATCTCAGGGGAAAGGGACTGAGAAAACTCAAACCAAGAGCATCAAAGCCAGGGGGTGTCTACGTGGCTCAGTCGGTTAAGTGGCTGCCTTCAGCTCAGGTCATGATCTCAAGGTCCTGGGATCGAGCCCCATGTCGGGCTCCCTGCTCAGTGAGGGGGTCTGCTTCTCCTTCTGCCTCGCCCCCTGTTCATGCTCTCTCTCCCTCTCTCTCAAATAAATAAACAAAATCCTTAAAAAAAAAAAAAAAAAGAATGTCAAAGCCTTGGGGTGCCTGGGTGGCATGGTTGATTAAGTGACCGACTCTTGGTTTTGGCTCAGGGCATGATTTCAGGGTCATGAGACAGATCCTCGTGTTGGTCTCCATGCTTAGTGTAGAGTCTGCTTCAGACTCTCTCTCCCTTTCCCTCTGTCCCTCCCTTTCTCTCAAATAAATAAATCTTAAAAAAAAAAAAAAAAAAAAAGAGCTTCAAAGCCTTGCTCAACAAATACCAAGCAGATGTCAGGCAAAACTATCCCTGTGGCTAACAAATTAATCTAATTTATAACAGTCAAAAGTAAGGGTGGCAATACAGCATGGAAGGAGAAAGCCCAGGGTTAGGAATCAGGAGACTATTCTAATTCTGTCAACCACTGACTGACTTGATGGTGGCCTTGGCCTTCTCCCAGCCTTAACAGTGACTGTATAGATTGGAGCTGAGGCTGGGCCTTGCTCTGTTAGAACTTACATTTGCTTTTCCAGTGGGACAGCAGGATCCACTCTTTCTCCCAAGATCCCACAGAACTCAGGGCTCCCATGCTTGATGGGCTTGAAGCCCCCTCCAGGAGCTCGAAGCTGGCGCCGCCGGTCCCGGGAAGGCGAGGGGGATGATTGCCGTTTCTCGTTGCCGTTAAACTGGGCTGTGGGGGAGAGAGAAAGTGCATGGTCACCAGAGCTCAGTCCGAGGGATTACTGGGTGGTGCAGAGTGGGGTTAACAGTCGATTGTTCCCCTTGGGGCTTTATGATTCACAGGGGGAAGAGCTCCAGGCAATTAATGAACATGGCTACAAAGGCTTGAGTTTCCTACAGCAGGTGCTGTCAGAGCCAGGTGGTGCATTCAAGTGCTGGTTGAGTCTCCCTCCGTAGGCCGCTGAGCTCAGCCTTATCCCCAAAGGATGCCTCCTGCAATCTCTAGCAAGGAGGGGCACGGCACTCCCACAGGGGCTCAGGCCCCTGGACAGTTCTCAGGGAGGCAGCTGTTCCCCATTTTCTGCCTCCAAGTGGCTCCTCTCCTCCCACAGGGCCTACCGGACATACCTGCCTCCTTTCTCCTGGGATGACCCTACGGAGTTCCAATCAAGGGCCACGCTGCACGCGCCCCCCCCATCTGCTCACCCCCTGCCTGGGCCTCCCACGCGGCGAGCCCTGTCCCGGACCAGCACCAGGTGAGGCTGGAGCAGTGCTGCCCCTGTGCCCGTGAGAGCATCGTTCACCTTCACGGGCTTGGGGAGGATACCTCTCGAGGGCGAGATATCCCACAAAGATATCCCACAAAGAGCAGAAGATACTGAGCTAAACCTGGAATTGCCAGGAGCATTCTTAGAGACCAGGTGGTACATACTGCACGTTATCTCTCGGGGCTTCGGTTTCCTCCTCTATGAGGGGTGATGACTGTATCCACTTCATGGGGTTGTTGCGAGGATTCAGTCAGGGGATGTCACCAAGATCTTGGCACAGTGCCTGGGATGTAGTCATTGCTCAACTGATGTTATTATAAATATTTACTTTTACTGCCTCTGCTCAAGGTGGACATGGTACTAGGTACTTCACATAGGCTTCCGAACCAACCCGTGCAGCATGGCCCTTGACCCAAGCTTGCCAGTACCTCACTGTGTGCCTTGGCTAAGCTACTCCACCCCTCTGAGGCTCCACTGCCTACCTCACCCTGTAACCGCGAAGATCAGATGAGAGAACACATCCTAAGGGCCGGCACACAGAGTGTGGAGTCAATGGGCCAGGCCCTACGGAACGAGGCTCCCAAAGCCAGGTCCAGCTGCAGGCCCACAGACACACAGTGGCAGGAATCTCCTCTCCAAAGAGCAAGCACAGATGTGGCAAGCTGTCCTCTACCCTGGCCAGACACATGGTCATCAACCTCACATTCACGGAAGGTGGCGGAAAACTCCAGTCCCGACTGTGGTGGTGCGCTGTCCCCAGGGACTCTGGAATGTGGGTGGACTTGTTCTATGTCTCAGCCACTGAGCAAGATCATCCATCAGGACCGCAAAGCATTTCCATCCCTCCAAGACACTCTTTCCCATTAACCACTACGGAAAGCAATGGGAAGGGAAGTTCCTGCCAATGGAAGGCTCTAGACATGCTGGACCCATGCATGTGTGCTCACTCTCAGGACGGTAGCAGAAACCGGCAGCCTGTCCACACACCTGCCCCACTGCTCAACACTCCCTCACATGTGCCAGGCAAGCTCAGGGCTGCAGAAACAACACTGAGCAAAACAAATCCCTGCTGTGAAGCTCAGAGCCCGAGTGGGGACTAACACAGTGAATGACATGGCAGTCCGGCTGCATACCAGCTGCCGTAACTGTGCACAACACCTGCGGGAAGGCCATTCCAGGCAGAGGGAAGAGCAAGTTCAAGGGCCCTGAGGTGGGAACATGCCTCGGGTGATAGAAACAACACAGCCCAGGGGGAATGGAGGGTCATAGGAGGAAACAGTGCCAGATCATTGGGCGCTGTATCTTGCAAAGGACTTTGATTTTATTCTGAGAGAAATGGGAAGCCATGCTGATGTTTTGATGGGGAGGGTTTTGAGCCGGTGCTTTCTGAACAGGACTGCTGCGCTGAAAAGAGATGGGAGGATGGGGGTAGATGGGAATTCTGGCACTTTCTGCTCAACCTCGCCGTAAACCTACAAATGCACTTTAAAAAGTTTATTCATTCAAAGAGAGAGAGAGAGAGGCACAAGGAGAGCAGTGAGGATGGAAGTGCACGGTGGGCTGGCAGGCCTTGTCGGTGCTTTCACAGTGCAGTATGGGGGAAAGACGACCGAGAGGCTACAGGCCTATGGAGCACTGGAGGCACGGGGCTGGCATTCTCCAGGAGGCAAAGATTCACAGAAAACTGTAATTAAAATTTGTGAGGAAGCAGGATAGAGGCCAAACTCCAACCTAGAGACATCCCCAGCCTATGAGGCCAGGACTGGCAGTGTGGAGCAGGGACAGCAAGGACTCGCTGGGGGCTCTGCCTTCCTCTCGGGCTATAGTTCTTTCCTGTGTCCCAATCACAGGGACAGACAGCAATGACAAGGCCCTTCTAAGGTACAGGGCCTGCGATTGGGTGTCTGAGAGAGCCCTCTTCCATCTGGTCAATAACCTGGGCTTGCACAGTGGTGGTGAAAGGGTGAAGCTCAGAGCTGGGGCCCTGGCACACATGTCACACGTCACCGTGTGCCCCTGGCCTGGCTTCCCAGCATCCCAGCTCTCCCACCAGGGCTCCTCCTGCTGAACCACACCAGCCCTCACGGCAACTAGTCAAATGGCATATATGATCTTGGGTAGTAGGGTTAGGAAGAGGTGAGCCATCTGCCTTGCAGAGTCCTAGATGGGTGACCTTGGGCAGGGTTGAGCACTGGGATCAGGGAGACAGGTAAGGGCCTGGTCACACAGCCCTTCTCTAGAGAGCTGGGTCTTGATCCGAGGGATGGGTCAATCAGGGAATGCCATTCTCAGATGGGGTTTTAGAGAGGTCTCTGACTACTGATGGAGATGGGATGTGGAGGGCAACCAGGGAGGCAAGGAGACCAGTTAGGGAAGATAACGGGCTGAATCCCTTCGAGATGGGAGGGACGTAGGAGGTAATTCCAACAGGACTTCACTACTCACAGCCTGAGCCAGGGGAGACCCCTGTGAGATGCTCCATCGAGAGGAGATACAGGATGAGGCAGGAGACGGGGGCCAGGGACCATGGGACCAGCGTGTACTTTTCCCCGGTCCCTCTCTCTGCTAACTTTCTGTCAGGAACGGAGGGGAGGCCACTGAGCAGACCCCTGGCCCCTGGGGGCTACGAGTCCTGAGGTGAGCAGTGAAATGGCATGATGTGGGAAGGGGCCGGGGAGAGATGAGGTTCTAGGTTTGGTTTTGCCACAGGCTAAGGAGAGGGAGAGACCAAATGAATTGTAAGACATGTTCACCTTTGACTAAAATTAGAATTTGGAGGTTTCTGCCATTATAAAACCCTGCCACATACCTCCTGGCACAGAAGGGGAGGACAGGCATGGAGCATGGAACACCAACTACAGAAGGAACCCAAGTTCTTTAGCACAGCCCATGACCTGGCTGCTTGTCTAGCCTTAGGTCTCACTACAGCCACTTCGAGGCCATGTCTTCTGCCTGAATTACCACAACCCACTCCTTCTACCAGTCTCTTCACCTGACTCCACTTGCCCTTCAGGGGCCACCTCTTCCAGGAAGCCTTCCCTGACTTCACCCCCTCCCCAGACTCACCTTGCTTTCAGTCTATGGCATCCTAATGGCCAGTTTCCTGGTCTGGTGCCCCGTGAGCCCCTCAAGAGCAGGGGCTGTACCACATGTGCCTTTGTGCCCCAAGCCTAGCACATGCCTATAACCTATCAGGTACCCAATGGATGACTGAGTGAAGAAAACTAATGAGCTGTTGTTTCACTTTATTGGAAAAAAATATCGGTTTTCATACCAGATAAACTCGATAAAACCTAATAACATCCCAGTCAACACTGTAATTCCCCACTGAATTAATTTATACATTCGCCTGCAAGCTTAATAATATAGCCATATATTTTAGAGGGAACAGGTGGTGCTGAATGACAGGCTTAATTAGGCAAATCATTTCACCTAAAATAAAACACACAAACTCCAAGTGCTGTGATTCAGCAGCAAAAGGAAAAAAAAAAAAGAACAAAAGCTCCAAACACAATTGCTTTCATTCCTTCTAATTAAGTTTCTCTTTAATCTGCAATTTAAAATGGCAATTCTTTTAATAAAGTGATTTTCTTCAAAAGATAAAGACAAACCCTCAAAAGAATATCTGCATTTAGAGAAAAAATATGCCACCCCTGTGAGGCATTAGAACGATAGAACCTAATTAATTGCACCTATAGGCAATTCCAAATGCAATCGGAGTTGTGCAGGAGGGAGGGGAGGCTCAGGGGGGGCAGGACCAGGCCCTGGGAGGCAGTGAGAGACACTGTCCACTGATGTACCACCAGCCTCTGTCTCCACGGCAGGTGAGGAGGCCCCTTCTCGATGCCCCAATGTCATTTCAAAAATTCCGGTCTAACAACAGGCCTCAACCTTTAAAGACCCAGCTCAGGTGCCCCCACTACTGCCCTTTCAGGAGGCCTTTTCTCCATCCACATTAGCCTCCAACTCTGGTGGTCCCCTTCCTATCTGTATGATAGATTTTATACCAATCGGTTCTGAGGTTTAGTCACTGCCAATAATGGATGACAGCATCCCAGGTACCCACGTTGGCTCTGACTCTCACAATAGCCCCGGCACCCTGTGGGTGATGGGTGAGGGATGGGGACTCAGCAGTGAGAAAGAACTGGCCTCAAAGGGTCTCAAAGCTAAGGGGTGGGATGGAGGCGGGGGAGGACAAGGCTCTAGCCCAGGCCGGTGGGTCACGAGGGGCAGCTCCCCCTTTGCCCCTTCAGGTCCTTCTTCCCTGTGGTCAGGTAGGGGCTGTGCCTCCCTCATTCAGTCTTTGGTGTGCTTTCCACCTCTAGGCCTGGAATGACCACCCTTCTGCTCCATCCATATGACATCTAGAAGCTTCTAAGACCTGACAAAAAGCCACCTCTCCACAAAGCTTCCCTTATACTGCCTGCTGAGAGCCCCTGCCTCCTCGGAAGCACCTGGCACTTCGCTTGCAGCTCCATGGGCACTGCCTCCCACTCTTCCCCAGTCAGCCTGGGTGTTGTGTGGGGGCAGCGCCTGGGATTGATTTTCTTTCTCGGCCCCTCTCCCATCTCTAGTTTGCCCCTAAACCTAAGGCAGTGCTTGTTATGGAGACGGGTGTTTAGTAAATGTTTGCTTAGATGAAATAAACGTGTTCCTTCGGGGTCCAGCTCCTTCTTGTTTATCATTCAGGGCTGGCCAGCAAAAACAAGTTCCAAAAGGCCAATGGGCCTCTAAAGCACAGCTTTGCTGGGCTCACAAACGTTCGCTGACTCCCAGTGCCCCTGGACGCAGGGCAAACTCCTCACTCTAGTGTTCCAAGATCCTCAGTAACTTGCCACCAACCCAACCTTCTGAATGCATCTTCCCCTACAAAACCCCTCTGGGGTCTACACCCAGACCTAGGCTCCAGTCACAAAGAATGGCCAGTCCCCAAATCCACCATTTGCCCCTAGGGCTCTGCTTGTTTTGCTTGCCCTCTGGAATCCCCTTCACTATCTCTGGGTGCCTGCCCTTTGCCTGCCCTCTGGAATCCTTCACTATCTCTGGGTGCACAAATCTTTGCTATTCTTTAAAGTTCAGTTCCAATGCTACCCCATAGGGGAGTTTTTGCCTTAGACCCCCAGGTAGAATTCCCTTCTCTTCTGTGCCCTGCATCCCCTGGTCTATCCCATTGTCTGATCCCACCCCAGTCTCTAGTAGTGTGGTAGGTAGGTACTTTTCAGAACTGGATGGAGACGGGGCCTCGGACCTCAAGCCTCCACGGAACCTCTCCACATGGCCAACACGCAGCCGACTTTAACAAACGGCCCCTGGGCTACAATAAGGCCAGGAAATGGAGGAACCACGGCAGCACGGCCTCATGGAAAGGGTGTGGACTCTGTACTTAGAAAGACCCATATTTGAGTCCTGCCTCTGCCATTACTGTGAGACTTTGGGCAAGTTTCTAAACCTCTTTGAACTTTAGCTATCTCTTCTGTAAAACAGGGTTGTCTATATTTACACCATATAGGATTATGGAGGTAGTTAGTAATAGACGACATACCAAAGTCCAGGCAGGCCCCTGTAAGTGTGACTCCCTCCCCATGGTCACACCCAGGCTCTGAACACTCCTCTCTCATGTACCAAGGAGGATAAAGTGCCTTGCATTAGAAACCACCTTCTTTTTCCCTAGCCTCTGCTGGAATTCCTGACTGAGCTGGAAGGTCCAAGAGCCATGACATAACTCTTCGTTCAGAGCTGACTCCCCAGTGCCGAGAACAGTGCCTGATGTATAGATGTCCAGAAGCTACTGAGTAAATCTCCCCCTGGGTCCGCAGGACCATAAAATCTCTATGCATCAATCAAGAAAGGAAACTTGGGAGCTGGACTATCTCCTCAAATTATTTTAAAACATCCTGAAGATGCTTAACCTTTACTGAGTGCTTCCTGTGCACAATGAGGCCTACATAAGACCTGATGGGACGTTCTCCTCTGACCCCCCACAGCGAGCCTAGGAGACATCAGGGCAGTTTGTCCAGGTTTTTACAGACAAGGCCTGGTGCAGGCAAGTAACCTGCCCAAGGGGATAGGAGCAGGCTCCACATCAGGCAGCCAGCCTCAGCCCCTACTCGCTCCCCTTCTGCTTTGGGATTTAAGCCCTGGAAGTCCTCGTCTCACCTGGGGATAGCAGGTACCCTAGGAGTACCTTTCCCTGGGGAGGGGCAGGGAGAGAAGCCAGTGGCCTGGCAAACATCCTCCAGTCCTCCCAGCTGGCCATGTGTATGGACGGTGGCCCCAGAGGACAGGGACCATTCAAAGCCAGCTGGAAGGGAGCAAAGGGGGCCCAGGGGCCTTGGGCCCCAGGTGAGACCTGTGATGTGTTCCAAGCTCAGTGGCTGCGGCTTTCTGGCTGGTCTGGAGTCTCTGACCCACCAGTTATCCACATGGGACAGGGTCCTTTAAGCAGAGGCAACAAGGATTAGACAACTGAAAACAGGACGCTTGCAAGGAGCTCTCAGCCCACTGAAGAGGCTTCTTTAGACCTTCTGTGCCTTCTATGGGTGCGGTAGAAATGAGTATGGGGTGCCTTTGCAAATCACATGGGGCTCACAGGAGGGGCCTGCCCTATACTCTGAGAACACAAGGGAACAGAGAATGGAATGAAGGTGCCCAAGGCACCCCTTCCACACAGTCCTTGGCACTGATCCCTCCATTCTGCCGACAGCCAGGCCTCGGCTCTGTGGGTCTGTGTGTGCGTGAGGGGAAGGGAGTGGGGAGGGCAGGGGTGGAGGGGAACACAAGGGACTGCTGTCCTGGAAGTTGTGAGCCCTCAAGAGGGGGCAAGGAGGGAGACAGCACAGCGGTCTGGGAAGCTGGGGTGGACCATGTGATCCCCGGAGTCTCTGAAAACACCACAGACTTTCACCACAATGTGCAAACACCTGCAACTGAAACCGTTCCCATGACAACGGCTTTGCTGCGTCAACTTTCTAAACATACATTCTGAGTTACCTCATCTGCTCCTCACAGCAAGATTAGTATTAGAATTCCCATTTTACAGATGGAGAAACAAGCCCAGAGGGGTGAGGCCCCTCTCCCTTCCAGCTCAAGAGCAGGTCTCACTCTCGGCAACCCCCACCCCCCAATCCTGTGCGTGCGAGCTGCACCTCCAGGTAATGTAAGACAACAGGTGGCTCAGCAAATGTTTGGTCTGTGTTCCAGGACCGCCAACAAGAGGCCTCTGTGTTCACTTCCCAGACACATGCCAGCCCCAGGGCACCACGCTGCCACATCTTGTGGGCAGCGCCTGAGAACAGAGATCTTCATTGTGAAAGGAGGCACTGGTGACTCCCTGAGAAGCAGGGCTTTGGACAGGCTGTGAGGCAGGCGCCGAGATGCTGCTTGGGTTCCAGGAACACCATCCGGATTCCAGGAACACCGTCCGTGCATGCACACCCAAGCCTGGGCTGGGGAAGGAGGCCCTGGAACAAGGGTGTGGGGAGGTTTTGTGTGTCTCGTCCCTTTATTCTGCACCTGTCATAGGAAACAGGCATTACTGTCTGGTGCAAAGACGCCATCCCAAGGGCTGCTGCTTGGCTATGGGAAACAGAAGGATAAATCCTGATGAAAATGGTGAAATGATCCAAATGCAGAGACCTTTACAGCTGCTGAAGCAAGCCGTCTTTACTGTCATAACTCATTTTACAGATGAGAATCAGAGGGCTGGAAATGGGACTGATTTGCCCCAAGTCGACAGCTAGATCTGAACTTGAACTTCAACGAACTTGAACTTCAACCCAAGTCTTCTGCACCCCAGACGGCTTTAATAAATTCAGCACGAATCCTGTCTATAGCGTAATACGTTCTCAAAAAACAGTAGTTCACAATGACGGTGGTACCAAAAGCCAGTGTCCACTGAGCACTCACTGTGTCCCTACTCTTGGCACCAATTGCCACCTCATTTTAAGATAAGGAAACATAGGCAATTTGCCCCAGGTCACTCTGTTAGCAAATGGCAGACAGAGCTTTAAATCTGGACCCCGGGGGCTCTGGCATCTGAGTTCATGGGCACTCTGCAAGTTCTGGGCCGAGCTCACCTGTCAGATGGAGAATGCCTGCTCATGTCTGATGCAACGTGCTTCCTGATAGACACCCACAGACAATCACTTAGAATCCTACAGCTAGAATCCTACAGCTAGACTTTTCCTCCATCCACAAGCCTCAGAGGACCTGCACGGTGGGCATCTGTGGAAATGCATCTCCCTATCCAGGAGCCCCAAGGCCCCAGCCAAGCTGTGTATAGGTTTCTGTTGTCGTCCCTCTGCAGATGGCAGTGAGAGGAAGGAAGAGCGACAGGAGGAGACAAGCCAGGTGGATGGCTCTCAGGGAGCTGCGTGCCACCCATTTGCACACCACTCTCTCCACCCACAACCTGGCACTTGGACGCCTGGGCCAATCCTCAGGCGGGGATGCACTCCCAGCTTCTTCCTAGGAATTCAGACCAGAGGTGGCAACTGTGGCAGTTAATGGCCGTGCAGAAATGCCACTCCAGCTGCAGGTCCCTCAGGCTCGTTTGGAGAGAAGACAGGTGTATGGCATGAAAGAATGATATGAAAATAAACTATCTCTGTGTGAGCAGGCTGCATCATTACCTAGGTATTCTAGTGTCCTGAAGAAATCATGGGGTTGGTTTTCCTGAGACAGGATTTACTCAATAATTTAACACATATCTGCAGGTTCATTACGTGCCGGGCACGGATCTAGGTAGGGGCCTGGGTGTGAACGAGGCAGGCAGAGTCTCTGACCTCACAGAGCTTAAACAATCTCTATCCACCTGAAGATTTCTGCCCTGCCAAACAGAACAGCAAAGATTCTATCAAATCTTTGTGTTTTTTTTCCACATAGGAGACAAAGGCACTAGAAGGAACATTTCTATCTATCAATATAATTAGTAGACAAACCAAAGCTATTAAACACTAGTGTTTTCCTTTCTCTTCTCTTCCCTTTTTTTTTTTTTTTTTTTTTTGGCTACAAAGTGAATTCATTCATACGTCAAGTAGAAAAACCAACCAGAAAAACCTGTCCCTCAGTCATATATTAGGCAAAGGAAGAGAGCGATCCCGGTTCTCTTCGTAGTTATTTAAACCCCCCTTTTCTCTGCAGACCTGCTGTTCGTATGTGTTAAACATTAATTACAACTGTTACTCATTACATAGCAAAAAGCTCCCCATACAAACAAAATTGTTAATTTCCTCGCAGGCCCAAGGCATTCTGGGAAGCTGTGCAAGGGACAGGAAGCATCACGGGAGCCCCACTGGGGCCAATGGTGAGGAGGAGGGGGAGTGGGTCTGGGTGCGCCAGGTGATGGAGGTCTAAGACTCCCTGAGGAACCTTCTGCAGAGGCTGAGCCTGTTCTGAGGGCAGGAGGATGAGTCACGGGGCTCGGTGGAAACAGCAAGCCCAGAGAAAGTGTCAGACACACAGAACAGCAGTGCTCCCAGCTCCAGAGCATTTGCGTTTGACAGTGACAAGTCATGAGGTCAGCATGGAGTGGGGGCCACTGCTTCTGCCTCCACAGTGGCCAAAGGCACATGGCACAACCGAAAGGTAAAGGCGATGTTCCAACCTGCTCTTTCCACACTTGAGATGTCAAGGCAGCAGTGGAAAGAGCAAAGATTTTGCAGTCAGCGTGACCTGGGTTCATTAGCTGTGTGACTGTGGACAAGGGGCTGATCCTCTCAAAGCCTGAGTACTGTCATCTGTGTGATGACGATGAAACCACACCCACCTTGCAGGGCTTTGTAAGTACTGCTCACTAAATGTTAATTTCCTGTCCTTCCCCCATTTTTCCCCTTACCTTAACAGGATTATTTCAAACTAGCCAATTGAGCTGCTTTGGACATGACTCACAATCGTTTAGGAGATAGACATACCCAGGGCCTTATTTGCCCTCTCTCTGCCCTTTCGGCTTTACTTGATGAGGCTGGAAAGGTGTCAAAACTCAAGAGGGTGCCTGGCTAAGGGGTGACAGACACTGCATTAGCATCTCCCCTGCAAGTGTGTATCTGGATGTTCCCCTATAAACCAATGCACCCCTGTACAGGGTGTGCTAGGAGCACAGAGAGGGGTCCCAGCCCAACCTGGGATGAGGGTGGGGAAGAGGCTGCACGTTTCCAGAAAGGGCTTCCTGGAGGAGGTGGTGTTGATACCACTGAGCTGAGCTGTGACATCCTCTCTCTCTACACCCTGACCCCAGTACCTAACACATAACATATACAAGGTACACTATAGGTGCTCAAAGTGAAGTCCTCAGGTCAGCAGCATCAGCAATTCTTGGGACGCTGTTAAAAATGCAAATTCTCATGCCTCATCTCCAGAACCTACTGCATCAGGAATTCTGAGGAGTGGGACCCAACAATGTGTTTAATGCTTCCTTTGGGTGATTCCCCTACTCACTCTGGGTAAGCCAACCAATCCACGAGTGTGTCATGGCTAGAATGGGGAGGGTGACAGGGGAGAAAGGCAGTGGGGACCCTCTCACACACAGGGACGAGTGGCCCAATCCTTGGGAAGGGCTGAACAAAGAATGGGAGAACTGGGTGGCTCACTGTTAGAACTACAGGAATGGAGACTAGGATTTCCTACATAAGTACTGCCTTCCATAGCATCCATGCCATAGCATCAGTGCCAGGCGCAATGAGGAATGAGCTCTGTAAGTGGGGCCTCTGTGCCTTCCAGGGACCTCCTCATGTTTTCATACTAAATTAAAGTTTATTCAATAAGTAAGCCTTCCCTGAACATCAATAACCATTCTCTCATGTGTGACCCTTTAGGGCTTACAGTCTTTTTATCCAGATCTTTTCCCTTGATTACAGAGATACAGTGTGACAAAAGTTGAGTATCCCCTTTTATAGATGGGAAAACTAAGACTCAGGGAGACTGAACAGCCTGTGTGAGGCCCCACGGCTGTGAGTGGTGAAGCTGGCATGTGGACTTAGGATTGTCTGACTCCGTCTACTGTGCCACGGACTCCTGGCACACTAAACACTGTCCCGGGCTTTTGAGGGCAGAGCGCTTTTGAGGGCAGAGCCCTTTTGAGAGCTAATGGGGAAGATGGACAAGTCCCCCCAAATAATTATGTTTAGCACTGAGTCATAGGTCTGTCTTCTATCTTTGCTGGGAGGCAGACCTGCCGCCGGCTGAACCCCGGGCACTGCCTGAAAAGTAGCTTCAACAGAGACGAATCGTCAGTGAGTGGAAAATGAAAAAACGAAATGACTTTGTTCCTTTAAAAGATTTTAAGGATGCCCTTCATACACTCCCTGCCACCTGGCTCCTTGAGCAAGCACTCTGATCATCTGCTTCGCAGAGGCAATTATAAATCATTAAGGATGTGGCTGTTAACTCTACTCATTGGATTAAAAGGAAACGTTGATCTATCCTCTGTGTATAGCCTGAGTGGCTCTGCTATGAGGTCTCTGCCAATTCTCCCAGCCTCTCTGGGCCTCAGTTTCCTCAGCTGGACAAGGGGGAGTGGGATGCGATGCTGTGGGATCCCCTCCCAGTGCTGAATGATGGCAGAGCATGACTAACCCGTGGGATGGCTATGGTTACCCCCCACCCAGGTATGAACTTCCAGAACTTGGGCTCCTACTGGATCCTTCGCTGGAACCATTCCAGGTGGGAACACACATCCTAGTAAAGTATCCCACCAGAGGGAGAAATCCGTACAAAGGCAATGAAAGGCATGTGACATTTCCTGTGGGCTCCAACCATATCTTGTGCAGCATCTCTGACAGCAGCAGGGAACCTGGACATCCACTGGGTTAGGGCTTGGATCTGGAAGTGGACTTCGCAGGTTCAAATCCTGGCTTTGTGGCTGACTAGCTATGGACCCCTTCTCTTTGGACTTCAGTCTTTTTTATCAGTAAAATGAGGAAACTCATTTCCCAGAGGGTGGCTGTGAGGATTTGATGAGAAAACGCAGGCAGAAAGTGCTCAATAAGTGGCCAGGACTTTCGTGATGTGGTTCCCTTAAGCCTCACTGGGACCCTCTGCAGTGGGCACATTTCTGAGGTAAGAAAACCGAGGTTCCTATGACAGGTTCAATCCCTGTCCTCCCAGTGGCCCCTCAGAGATGTGAAGACACCTCATCCATGCTACCCTGAGCCCATGTCTGCTTCTCTAGGTAATGCTCCCAGCCCCTCTGCCCTTCCCTGTGTGGCCACCTCCTGTGCAGGCTCCCTTTGTCCACGTCACAGACCCTGCCACAATGCCCAGGGCTGATTAGACCCTCCAGACCAACCCATGCCCCCCCAAAGACCGTGTGGAATCACCCTAGGCTGCTCTTCCTGCCCCACACTGCGCAGAGTTCCACAGAGCCATTGTGTAGGTCCAGAGCTGCATCTGGGGGCTTAGGGCCAGGCAGGAAGGCCATTTTTAGACCCACCTGCCACCTTGCAATTTGTTGCTGTAAAGACTCCCAGGGGGTGAGTGAAAGCAAGCCAGGAAGTAAAACCACCAGTTCTGAAGGCAGGTGTCTCTGCCAGGGGGGGAGGGGGCTGACAGCGTGATGGAAGCCACACCACCTCTCCGTGCATGGTGGGGCTGCAGCCTGCTTGTTCCAGGGAGTCGGCGGTGTAAGAAACCTGACCAGGCATCCATCCTGGGGGCTGGGATCTACAAAGGCCACGTGTGTGGGATGGGAATCCAGTGCTGAGTGGCTACAGGTTCTGGCTAAGGCCACCATCAGCTTTCTGGAGGAACAGCAGGTAATGAAGGCCCAAGGCTTTTTGGAGACCTTGTGGTATTTCTCACTCACCTGGCCACAGATTCTAGGAGGTGGGAAGACTTTCATTCCCAAGAAGCCAGGACCACCTCACACCCTGCAATAGCTGTTCTCACGATGACCAAGGAATGATAATCGAGCCTTCCCGAAGTAGCAGCCCCCAGAGCCTCAGAGCCTTAGAGTATGGCTGAGCTGGGAAGGGTCTGACTTCCATAAAGGCTGGTCTGGAGCCACTGGCTGGGACAGATTACCTCTATGGAGAAGCCAAAGCACGCCGTTGAGAAATGGCTCTTTCCACCAATGCAATACAGGACAGCATCTTGAAAGGCAGCAAGCACTTTTGCTTCACAGATTGAATCACAGAGATAATTCAGAGGCCTCCCCTTCTCCCAGTCTCTGATCAGCATGGTGGGGTGCTGAAACATGGAAGCAATCCTGGAGGTGAAGGCCAACCCCCCCCCCCCTCCACTGCTGGGGAAAGCCTCTACCAGCAATCCTGCCTCAACTGAGCTTCTGCTTACAATTCCCAGCGAGGGGAAGCTCATTATATACTTCCAGGTATAAACGAACTTCTTACAACTCACCTGGACCCTAAGTCCCTGTGGCTCCTTCATGGTGGGCTCAGCTCTGCCCTTTGGGACCCCCTCACAGTCCACCCTTTGGAAATTTGAAAATGCTGCCCAGGTTCCCTCATCCAGGCTAAAAATGCAGAACCAGAGAACACAAGGGTGGAAAGAGACAGTAACGATTTTGCCCAGCCAACTTTATCCCATACAGAGTCCCCCCAGCTACAGATCCTGCACCCTGGGCTCCCAGGGCCCAGTAGAGAGCTCCTGAAAGTCTAGAAAACCATGTGGGACATTTCAAACGGGTATTGCAAGGAGGACAGGGCCTAGATAAGCATTGCCTTGCTCCGCGACAACACTGATGACTTGCTAAAGCATGTGTGTATAGACATACCCACGCGTGTGCACAAACACTACTGACTAGCATGGGAACGCTGTCCTGAATTCTGGGCAGCCACACTTCTGGGTTTACAAATGGGATCATGGCAGCACTCGGGCTATCCAATTGGGCTGTTTCAGCTCATTCTCCTTACCCGGAAGGTGGCCCATCCACCTCTCACTCCGTCTTCACTCTAGGCTAGGACACTGAAGGGTACCCCTCACCTACTAACACGACACCAATAGGCTCTGTCCACAGCCATGGGGAGGCACCTGGTCATGACTAAAGACTGGTGCCTACAGCATCCCTCCAGCCTGAGTGAAAAAGCTTCCTTCTATGCCCCAGAAATCAGAATCAAACCAAAAGCTTCTTGGGAAGAGGACAGCTGGTATATGCTTTGGAGCAGGCCACGCAGAGACAAGTGACTTGATGAGACATAGACAGGGACCTGATTCTGAGTCTGTCTTCTATCGGCAGCCTAAGAAATAGACCTATAATGACACTTGTGACAGGAATGCAGTGACATAAAGCCAAGTCCAGAATGGTATTTGTGGCCCAGCAACTTACAAGGATACAGGTCTAGCTGAGACCTTGTGATCCTTTGTAAAGAATGTACAGGAGTTCCAAAATCCTCTTTGGGCAGAAGAGGGCAGGTTCTGGTCCGAGAGCCTTTTGAACAGTTGAGGTCCTTTAGGTTAAGTGCTTTTCACTTTAACATGCATGTGAATCACTTGGGGGCCTTGTTCAAACAGATTTTGACTCCGTAGGTCTGGTGTGAGGCTGAAGACCCTGCATTTCTCACCAGCTTGGAGGTGATGCAATGCTGCGGGTCCAGGGACCATGTTCTGAGCAGCATGGCACCAGACCAGACTAGAACATCAAAAGTAACACCACCCTCGAGTGACCTGCAGGTGGTCAGTCCAGTGTGAGGCCCCACACCTGTCTGCAGTGCTACCTCATGCCAAGGGCCCTAGATGTCTGGGAGAGCTACCGCATGAGCCCTTTAATCAAACTGGTGTTTGCACAGAGTAAGCTCTTGGATGGCACTGGCCCCATTCCAGTTCCTCTCATGCCCAGGAGGAGGAAAGCCCCTTATCAGCCATGCCAGGGGACAGGGCAGTCCTTGGATTCCTTTGTGCCAGGGGAGGACAGGAGGCTGTGAAATGCACAGGGGCAACCTAACCTTCAACCACACAACTATGCTCGTCTCTGGCTCTTGGCCAGGCACTCACAGCTTGGCAGGCAGAGACCAGCACCTAACAGAACTAACCATATGATGAAAGAAACGTTCTACCACACTTGAGTGCAAGAAGCTCAAGAGGCCCAGAGAGGCAGTAAAAAAGCCCTCGGGATGCATGGCTGTGTCTCAGGGAGGGCTCACAGAGATGGCAATATTTGAGCTGGGTCTGGAAGAAGGCACATGGCAGGGAAGGACATTTAGGCAGAAGGAATGGGGTTTGCACACTGCACACTACGTCCAGGGAACTGTGAGTAGTATGTGGCTGGAACAGCTAGAACACCAAGTGAGGGGGTCAGGATGGAGTCGGGCAGAGGCCTCACTGCTGGGGGCTAGAAAGGAAGGGTCTAGTTGTGCAGGAAAAGGGGAGATTTCAGGCAAAAATGAATCTTAAATTAAAAATAAAAACTTCCCTACGGACCTGGGTGGCTCATTGGTTAAGCACCTGACTCTCAATTTCGGCTCAGGTCATGGGATCGAGCCCCGAGCCAGGCTCTGTGTGCTCAGCTTGGGATTCTCTCTCTCCCTCTCCCTTTGCTGCTCCCCCTGCATGTGTGCACGCTCTCTCTCAGTAAGTAAATAAAATCTTAAAAAAAGAAAAGAAAAACTCTCCCTTTTGGACCTTCAATGTGGCAAGAATTAAATGAGTCATTCAATGTCTTTTTTCAAATGCCTGAACTCTTAGATGCATAAGAAATCTTTTGCATCTGGCTTTTCACCTCCTCACATTAAACAGAAGCATTTTCCTCAGTTGTTATAAACTCTGTCAACATCACCTGTTAGTGGCTGTACGGTATTCCATTTAAACAATCCCTGTCTGCTGGATATTCTGGTTGTTCCCCACCTTTCATAATCATGAACAATGCCTTTTCTGAGCTTTCAATCACAACCTTGGCATGGATCCTAAAGGCTGGGCTTAGAATCAAAGGGTGTGCACATTAGCTTAAGACCTGCGACACATGTGGCAGGCAGGTTTCCAAAAGGCTGTGCGAGAGGAGCTGAAGCGCTGGGACAGATATCCAGATTCTGCAGAACCAGTCTCAGAGTGAGGCGGAGGGGGGCACCTCAGTCATCCCTGGCCACGGCGAGAGCCAGCTTGAGGTCAGAATGCGCCCATGCTTGTGCCACGCGAATAGCTTCATGCCCCAGCTGGGACAGAAGACACGGTGGCCCTGGGTGCGTGCATACCTATTGCAGCCGTACAGCTAGATGGAAGCACTGGGCTCCTTCAGGCCCAGCAGGAGTTTCAGAAAACTCCTTCTGAAATCTTGGCTTCAGTTAATTAGAGCATTACCAACAGGATCAAGACAGAGTCAGACAATGAGATCATCTAGGCTGTCTGTGAAGACTATGGAGACTGGAACTGAGGCCCTAGGGGCCAGACCCTGAATTTCCCCTTGGCCTGACCTGGCTTCCCTTACCTCCAGGACCCTCATCATCTTTGAGGGGCCCAGCTGGACTAGAAGAGAGGACAGTCCAGCCCAACTGGATTATCAGATGAAGCTGTGTGGTTTACCTGAGCAGGGGGCACCAGTGCACTTATGCCCTTTACTGAAGGACAGTATTGAGGGTGGGTCAGCAGCCCCCTCTGAGTGGGGCCACTGGCTCCTTACCTGCCAACGCTGGGATGGTGACCCGGTTCCACTCCCACGGCTGATCGTACTCGTCGGCGGGCCTGTCATCGTCCTGGGGCAGCTTGCTCTCCCGCAGTCGGGGGCTGACCGTGCTCTCGGAGTCTGAGTCGATGCTTTGGCCCTCAGGTTCATAAGGGGTGTCGTACAATTGGATGCCTTTGTGCTGCGACCGGACACTTTCTTGCCTCTGAAATTCTGCAGGCGAAAAGGAAGGAAGCAGAGATATGACAGATGCGTAGCGTGTACTTCCTCACCGGGGATCTGCCAGGGGACACCCACAGGAGTTCAGTTACCGGCCAAAGTGGGGAGAACTGCACAGGAACAGAACCCTGTTTCTGAGCTTGAACTGTCCTTCCCCACCCCTTGAAGGCAGCGTCTCTGCTCTCCCAGGGCAAGGCTTCCTCACAAAGATCTCAGGCTCTTGGACCTAATGAGAGAACCAGAAGGCTCACCGTGCCATCTGCTCGTCCACTGTAGTCTGCGAGGGCAGGGCCCAGATGTGCACGTGATCTTCCAGGTGTGTTCTGACATCAGCTTGGAACAGAAAGAGCCCTCACCCCCTTGCTTTACAGACAAATAGGGTCTTCCCCACTCCGACTGTTCCCCATCCTCTGGACTTTCATTCTCTACCTGAAAAATGAATTAGGCCAAACGATCCTCATGTTTTCCTTCAGCTAAAAAGTCAAGAGCCTCCTCAGGGGCACCATTTTCTCCCCTATAAAGCCCCATGAGCACCCCCTTCCCTATGTTTCTGCCTATCTTCTAACACACTGAGCACATCCGAGGGACTTGAGAGCACATGTCCTGTTTCACTGCTGAATAAGGGGGGGAACTCTTCATCCTCTGGAGAGAATGCCAAGGCCTGGCCATCTGTGGGCTGAGGGGGGACTGCCTGTCTAGACCAGGCCCCAGACAGCAGGCATCCAGGTCAGCTGCTGCTCATTTCTGAGAGGCCAGTCGTGGCTCAAAGATGGATGCCAGGATGCTAGAATCAGGTGCTTCTGAGTCAAACAGGGACACTTTACCTGCTTTGATCCTAAACACCCTCTGTGTGAAGGGCCTGCATGGGACATATGGAAGGGAGGGTTCACTGGAGAGGCTGCTCTCAGGAAGCCTACTACTTCCAGAAGAGGTATAACAGGCACCTAAATCATCATAATTCCCGGGGCAAAGGGGCTCACTGCAGGGCCTGTAAGGGACGAGGCAGGGGGAGAGAGATGACACGTGAACTGTGACAAGTGAACAGAGGAGGGTTGGCGTTCCCTGTGGTAGGACCGAGGTGAGCCAAGGCGGTGTGGCTGAAGCAGATGGGCGGGCTCACTGCCTTTCTCTTTCATTGTGGTAATAATATACATAACACCATTTTGTCATTTTAACCATTTTTAATTATACAGTTCAGTGGTATTAAGTACGTTCACACTGTTGTGCAGCCATCATCACAACCCATCTCCAGAACCTTTTCATCTTCCTGAAATGAAACTCTGTACCTATTCCCTGCTAACTCCCCATTTCCACCTCTCCCAGCCCCTGGCAGCCACCACCCTACTTTCTTTCTTTTTTTTTTTTTTAAAGATTTTATTTATTTATTCGACAGAGATAGAGACAGCCAGTGAGAGAGGGAACACAAAGGGGGAGTGGGAGAGGAAGAAGCAGGCTCATAGCGGAGGAGCCTGATGTGGGGCTCGATCCCATAACGCCGGGATCACGCCCTGAGCCGAAGGCAGATGCTTAACAGCTGTGCCACCCAGGCGCCCCTACTTTCTGTCTCCATAAACGTGACACCTTGTATCAGGAGAATCAGACAGTACTTGTCTTTCTGTGACAGGCTTATTTCACTTAGCATAATGTTTATAAGGTTATTCCATGTTGTAGCCTGTGTCAGAATTTTTTTTCGTTTTGAGGCAGATTAAAACTGCATGTCTATTCACTGTCCACTTTTGCTGGAGCACTGGGTTCAAGGAAGTGAGAGGGGAGAGGTAAGGTCTGACATAAAAGGGGTGAGGGTCATTGAGAGTGAACGATTTAAAAGGACTCTTTTTTTTTCTTTAAGCTTTTTTTATTTATTTGACAGAGAGAGAGAGCAAGCGAGCGAGCAAGCACAGGCAGGGGGAGCGGCAGGCAGAGGGAGAGGGAGAAGAAGACTCCCCACTGAGCAGGGAGCTGGACCCAGGGCTCTATCCCAGGACTCTGGGATCATGACCTGAGCCGAATGCAGATGCTTAACCGACTGAGTCACCCAGGCGCCTCTTAAAAGGACTCTCGAGGCATTCTCCAAATCAGAGTTCTAACGGCATAAAGACACGGTAGAAGCCCACGGGACTTATGTGCCTTGAAGAGTGGCTGACAAAACACCTGGTGATGTCAGCCCTTCTGAGCAAGAGCATTGTTTTTAGGCTGGGCTTCACGTTCCTGGGCCAGCTTACGGGGATGACAAAAATCTCCATGCACACGCCCTGACACAACAGAAGCCAACTGAGGCTGTGCCAGTGCTGCCGGTGTTGACATTAACTAACATCACGGTAGTGTTTCCCAGACCTCATTAAGTCACATGCCAACTTCATGATTTTGCTGTTTTTAAGTACTGCTTGGGTTATTCTTTTCTATTTTTACTTAAGTTGCCTCACTTTTTAGAGTTAATAAATTTATGACAAAAATTTTATATCACGACCCTTAAGTCATTATCGTTGCCTAAAAACAGCTGATAAACATAAAAAGAACAAAACCAAGCAGGTAGGTCCTAGTGCCTGCTGGGAAGCTAGCACAAAGCCTGCTTTCCCTCTGCTGAGAAGGGACATGAGCAAGGACTAGCCAGCCGGTGGGGCTGCAAACAGCACTCAGAGATACTCCCTTTGGCAAACGCTTTCTCTTTTTAGAAAGAAAGAGGAACAAAATGGAAAAAACCTTCTCACTATATGGTTCTCAGGCCCCCTAAAGTCCTGTCCCCTCTGAGAAGATGTCTCATACTTTGGCGAAACATGGCTTTACTGGGTCCCTTGAGTAAACTGGTATCATTTATTAGTTTTAAGGGTGATGTTTCCTTTTCTATGGGGGAGGGAGAGGAAAAGAGAAGAGCTATAAAAGGTAGGACTTGGTCACTTCAAAGTGAATACCAACTGTAAGACACTACAGACAACTTTAACTCACTAAACCTACCGAACTATCTAATCTGTTCTGTGGGGTTATCATCATCCGTGTCACTCGCACTGGTTCTATGACCGCAGTCTAACCTCCTGTCCTTGGAAAATTCTGAAGTCTGAGGACACTGGGGCTGCAGCTGACAGGCACTGACTGACCCAGGAAAACCACCTTCCTCTTTACCCTACTTTACAAGCAGGACCAGCCAGGATTAACTTACTCTACAGTTTACAAAGCACTTTGCATGAGAATCACCATTTAATCTTGGGTACCCCAAAGATGCACATCTGTGGGCTTCCAATAATCAGGTGTGCCTTGCTCTCTCCCTCACAGAGCCTGGCTGCAAGCAGATATTCAATAAGTGTGGGCGAGATAAATGAACGACAACTGACAGCCAGAAACCACTCCTTACCCCCAAATTCCTGTTAATTTATGGAAGTCCCCGACAGCAGTGATAAAGTATGTGGAGCAATATGCCAAATGCATATAGTTAGTATTACGCAATATGCAGAAGAGATGGATATTCTATCTAAATACCAGCATAAAAGGAAAACATGTGTAGTGAACAGATTAGCTATTATATCAGAGGGAGTTGTACATACACCTCTCATACAGAATTTATTGTTCCAATGGCATCTGTGCCTTCCTAAAGCTGGGTTAATAATGGCATGCAGTTAGGGCGGGGGATGTTATAATGGTAATCATTAAAACAAGCTTCCCCCTTGTAGTACATGGTGAATTCAAATTTTGATTAAGGCTGCAACAATAGGGAACAGTTAAGTAAATTATGGCACACTAACTGGATGGAATATTAAGCAGCCATTAAAATGATAAATCTGAAGATTATGTAGCTACATGGAAAAGCATGCATGAAATTATGCTAAGTTAAAAAGTAAAATACAAGATTGTTTATGTGTTGAGCAAACTGCATAATGTGGGCTTTTTAAACAAGTCCTGGCCACTGTGGATGAGGCCCCAAAGGGAATCCTACTCCTTGCTGAGGAATTGCTGAACACTGTCATCACACGCTTTACCCACAATACGCAGACTCTGATGACAGCAATGTTGTCAGTACAGCTACACATGAATAAAGGGCCGACAACTTGATATAGAAGGTAAGCAGCTACTGTGCATGGGGGAAGGAATTATTGCATAATTATTTTTTGAAAGTTGTTTTAAATAATGAATTGGGATGCCAGGAAAGAAAAAATGTAATTAAGACAGGAGACCAGGAAAGTATATATGGTTTGAAGCAAGACTGGGCTTACAGGAGCTATGTGCCTTTCGGAAGCAGCTGCCCTTCCCTGAGAAAATACTCATTTAGGTAGCATCCTCCCTCCCAGGAGAGGCTTGCCCCTCCCGAGAGGGGCCCCAGGAAGTCAAGGGCTGCTGCACCAGGCCAGCTCACCAGACATCATTGTCTCCTGCGTAATGACCGGGCCCACCCTCCTTATTACCAAGACTGATCTGTGAGGGTCGAGAGACTAATCTAATAGGGGAGCTGGTGACCATATGTTTTAAGTCACAAGTTATCTGGACATCACCATCTATAAATTCATGGAAAATGACCTTTAATATCAGTGGCAGGCTGTGATTGCATGCCTTTTCGGCAGGGAGCAGAAATATTAAATTGACAGGGCGGAGATTTCTGTTGACCTCTGGAATAGAAAGGTTGTCAAGTGGAATTACATATAGAGAAAGAGAAAAAAAAATCAATCAATCAATCAATCAGCACTTTCTCTAGAATCAGAGAATGTTAGACCTGGGAGGGACCCTGGGAGCACTCACCAAAGGCATAGAGCCAGGAGGGTGAGGCAGGTGTGCTGACCAAGGGCTGTGGCGGGTGGAGAGGCAAGGGCCAGGGGATTATCTGAGTGAGGGGCTCAGGACAGAGCTTGGGGCAAACCAAGAGTCTCCTGAGTGGATCTAATGAGGGTTTACGGTTCCCCAAGTCCACAAGCAACAAGCTACACTGTGCTCCAGGGTTTACCAGCTCTGTGCCACTGCACTCCCACCCTTCTTTGCTTTGGCTGCCAGGAAGCTCAGTTAATTTTAGTTAACTTCAATAAGTATGTTGTTTTAGATATTGTATAGATTCACCCACCCTTCTTTCCTTCTTTTTTTTTTTTTTAAAGATTTTATTTATTTATTTGACAGAGAGAGAGACAGCCAGAGAGAGAGGGAACACAAGCAGGGGGAGCGGGAGGGGAAGAAGCAGGCTCACAGTGGAGGAGCCCGATGCGGGGCTCGATCCCATAACGCCGGGATCACGCCCTGAGCCGAAGGCAGACGCTCAACAACTGAGCCACCCAGGCGCCCCTCACCCTTCCTTCTATATGGACTTTGATTTCTATTATAATGGCCTCCTTATAGACATTTTTAAAAACAATGGACAGGGGCGCCTGGGTGGCACAGCGGTTAAGCGTCTGCCTTCGGCTCAGGGCGTGATCCCAGTGTTATGGGATCGAGCCCCACATCAGGCTCCTCTGCTATGAGCCTGCTTCTTCCTCTCCTACTCCCCCTGCTTATGTACCCTCTCTCGCTGGCTGTCTCTATCTCTGTCGAATAAATAAATAAAATCTTTAAAAAAAATAAAAAAAATAAAAAAAAAAATAAAAACAATGGACAACCTCAAATCTCTATTTTGAAAGCAGATGGATACATATCTAAATAAAAAAATGTGTAACACATTTTATGGTAAATATCTTTTACTAGTAAAAAGACTAGAAGAAAAGAAACCTTTCTTTACCTCTTCACCTACCCTTCAGGAACAGGGAAAAGGAGGTGCCTGGGAGACTGAGGCCAAGGAAATCCGTTTGCCTCCTCTAGCAGCATTGGTATCCACCCCTCCTCGCACCCAGCCTGGCATCTACTGAATGACTGGTACAAGGGCCAGATGGAGACACGATCCCGGTCTTCAAGAAGCCCCTGGCGAGGGAGGACCAGAGCCTCCAGCACAGACACGGCTCAGGATCCCCAACAGGGAGCAGATGTGATTACTATCACTCAGCTGGGAGAAACCTGGGAGGGCCTTGAGGAATCTGGACATGAGGTCATAGCGCAGTGGTGTGGCAGGGAAAGTGGACATTTGATGGGGGAAGGGCTGAAGCAAAGGCACAGGGGCTAGAAGCACAAGGTGTATGTGGGGGATGCGGGCCATCCAGAGGGCCTGGTGGCAGAGGAAGCTGGAGGCTGGTGGAAGTGGGTTCTGGATGCTCTTGGATGCCATGGGATGGCACCCCCAAGAGTGTCTAAGGAGAGGTGCTTAGACCCTCAGGGCAGGGTGGAGCTGGGCAGGGAGAGGCTGGCACAGACGTGTAGAAGCCTAGCTGGAAATGATAGACGCTGGCCTGCAGGCCCCTCACCTCTAATTTTCCCAGCTGGGCTTGTCTGGGAATCAGCACTAGATCCCAAATAATAGGGCAGCAGAGCTCAGTAGGGACGTGTGGCCCATGAGGCCTCCATTCCCAGGCCAAAAAAACCTCTACTCAGCCAGTGGTGGGCGTACCTGGCTGTGCCACCAGACCTCTCCCACATCATGGCTTGGAAGACACCGGGACCCACGCCTGAGATGCCAGGGACGGGGGTAGACTAGACTCAGAAATTCAGGGCTGCATTACTAGAACAATGAACCTTCCACTGACTGCCTGTACCATCCACCTGGAGGGAGGCAAAGCCCTGGGTCCAGGTGAGTGACAGGTTCCACAGCACAGTGTGGTGGCTGAAAACACAGATTCTGCCAGACTGCTTGGGGCCAAGGCCCGGCTCTACCGGAGGACCCAGGGCAAGTCGCCTCTGTTTCCGCATCTCTGGAGGGGGAAATGACAGTATCCACCTTGGAAGGATGTTATGAGAGTTAAATGAATTCAGTGCATTCAGCGTCTAGAACGGCGCCTGGTACACAGAAAGCACTCTGGGGATGTGGCTGTCACTCCAGTTACTACTACCGGGCTTCCTTGGAACGTCAGCCCAAGACGTCTCCTCCTTGGAGATTGCCCTTCTTCGTCCCCCAGCCACGGAAGGTCTGCTTCCTGAAATCTGACAGGCCAACCCTGCACTCGAAATGGAAGGGTTTCAACACCAACCGCTAAACCTACTTCCACTTCTGGATCCAAAACTTCCGATTTTCGCTGCTGCTTGGCAATCTCGTGCCTCCATGGGGGACCCCTGCTCTGGATCAAGTCTTGGGTGTCACAAGAAGCACACAGGGGAGGTCTCAACAATCAGTAGTCTAATCACTACATTTTACAGATGAGGAAACTGAGACCCGGGGAAGGGAAGAAAGCAGGGATGAGGCCAGGCGTCCTCTAAATCCTGGACCAGGACTCCTCCTTCTGCCTTTCCCAGACGCTTCCTGACATCTCTTTTATCAGACTGTCTAGTTCTTAATCTTCTGGAGGCAGGGGCATCTATTTCAGTCGGGTCTGAGGTGTTAAAATCACACCCAGCATCACAGACCAAGCGAGGAGCTGCATAGGAGTGGCGGGGGGCTGTTTAGGCGTGCAGCTGAAAATCAGCCAAGTTCCAGGGCACCGCATCAAAGGGAAGTCGGGGGACGTTCATCCCCATCTGAACTGTTAAAACATTCGCTGGAGAAAGGCCCAACTCCTGACTGAGGTGCTTCACCGGATGTCTGAATTCAGGTGGCCCTTAGTGGCCGAGGTGGTGGCATGGGGCAGCAGCAGTCATCCTGGGTGGACGTGGCAGGCCAGCAAGGGCGGGGCAGGGAGGTTCGGAGATGAAGCCTGGAGATAAACCCAACACAACACAAGCAGGAGGCCCCACCTCCTCCTCCTCTATCTAGTCTGGTTTCCGGAGCTGTCTAGAAGCCAGGAGACTGACTAATTGGAGTTCTCTTACCATCTTTTCCAGGCGTGCACAGAAACACCCAAGAAGCAGAGTGTGAGCTTTGCGGAAGCAGGGGGCGGGGCACAAGAACAATGGTCACGTTGGACGGAGCAGAGAGGGCCTGTCGCTGCCCGGCAGAACCCGCACCACTTGCTCTTTTATGCTCAGCCCAAGGGCGAGGGCAAGGCCCCGGTCTGAGTCAGGGAGCCCAGTTTGCTCCATTCCCTCGGTCAGCTGCAGTGATGGGGTCTGACGGGGTCTTCCCTCGAGGCCCCCTGTTGTGTGGCACCAGAGGGGAGACAAGCCCGCGCACCTGGTGACACCACATATGCTTCCCCTCATGATTTCAGAAGCCACGTGGGCCTCTTCCCAAAGCTCTCAGGCCCTCTCTGCAATTATGGCTGAGTCCTTCAGCCCTGCCTGTCACTTTGCACTCTTCCAGGGATGGCTGTGGCGTGCTGAGGCCTCTGAGAGGCTGCATGCCAGAGTTCTGTCGCCATCCCCTGTGGAGACTCACTGAGGCGAACTTGCTGCTCCAGGATCCTGGCTGCTCCTGGGCTCAAAGCAGTGCATAAACAAGTCTCCATTTAGAGCGGCAACTTCCTCAAGAGACAGCTTTCTGACTCCATGTCAACTGCAAGACCCAAATTCACAGGCAATCAAGGAGCTGCCTGCTTTTCTTTCTCTAGCATCCACTGAGCCCTTACTGTGCGCTAAGGTGGGCCCCAGGCCAAATGCTGAGCACTCACATGCTGTTAGAGAAGGCTCCTGCTCCCCGCCCCCCACAAGACCTGGTGGTTTAGCAGGAGAATCGGGATGCCAACATCCATAAGCCCTGAGTTATTAACAGTTGTGAGTTACTGGGCAGCTGCCTGGGCCAGGCACTGACTGGGGCAAGTGCTACTGTATTTTACAGTGCAGAAACTGACGCTCAGGTTCAGAGGCCTGGCTGGGACTAATCCAGTTCTGACTGGCCCCAAGTACCCTAAACTGGTACAGTGGCAGCTTCCTGGAGGCAGAAAGCAAATGCTGTCCTAGGGATTTCGAAAACCTTCAGGGAGATGGCATTTCACAGAATCTCAAGTCCTAGTGCAAGGAGGCCCCTCAAGGGCCAGGCATCTGCTTGGTCTCACAGACAGTGAATGGTGAGCCCTGGGTGGAGTCGAGTCCAGGAAAGGACAGACAGGTAAAGATGTGGGGCACCAGAAGGGCATCCAGGAATGTCAAGCACCAGCAAAGTCGTGGCCAGAGGAAAGCTCGAGGGGTTCTGAGGTCGAACCACATACTGTAAGCTGCCTTGGGCTCAGTGCTCATGAGGAAGAAGGGACAGGGAGTGGCTAGATAAGGACACTGGAGCTGGGCTATGGAGGGCCCTGAATGCCAGGAGGGGGGCATACTTGAAAGGGCAGGAAACTGGAAAAAGTGGATCAGGCGCCCTGATCAGGTTTGCACTTTTACCCAAAAAGCCTTTTTCAGAAGCTGGCAGGAAACACCAGCATGTGGCAATCAGCTGCTGATGATCTGAGGGTCTGACCCTGCAAACAATTAGGGCTCCACCCTTTCAAGAAGTGGACAGAGGATGCCCAGTGCTCCAGAAAGACAGACATGCTCCTGCAAACAACCCAAACGCAAGCATTTCCACCCCAACGAGGGGCAGAGGGCCGGGTGGCACCAGCATTCTCAAGTCAGTCCTGACAGGGGCAGGTTTCCCTTGACCCCTGTGCTGCAGACAGAGGCCAGGGCCCTGAAGGGACACCCGGGGGCTCAGCAAATGGAGGCAGATGCAAGCCCCGTCTTACGTCCTCTGAGTATTGAAGGACAGTACTTATAAAGAGACTGCAATCTTCCAGTCTGCTGGGTGTGGTAAGGCCCCAGCTTCCAGAGGCCTCCGGCCACACACTAATATGATAGAGCCATAGGGGACAGATTTTCACGCCAGACCAGTCATGGCTACGTCCCTCACCTGAGCAGTGTCACTGGCCCAATTTCATGGAAGCTCAAAGAGGAAGCCTTGGAAGGGCCATGACCAAACTCAAGCCCCCGCCCCCACCTGACTGGTAAGAAAACTGCAGGTCAGGCAAGCTGACTGATGCACCGGTTCAGCCTCGGTTCAGCCTCGGTCTCAAAGGCTCCACTCTTTACAATGAGCTCTAAGAATGATGGGGGGGGCGGGTGCAGGCTGTGTGCACTGCCTCTGGCTCCTCGTTTCATTGCCACAACAGCTCTACGAGAGGGTGCTGCCGACATCAACACCTTAAAGGCAGTCACACAGCAAGCCAGTGACGGAGGCAGTCTGGTTCCAAAGTCCATGTTCTGAACTATGCAACTGTCTACATTGCTCTTCCAAGCAAAGCTGGGGCTCTCTGCACTCCTCTGGGTCCACAGTTGCATGAATGAGTTCAGGTCAGCAAGGGAAGCAAGCAGCAGAAGGGCGGAGTCCTGGTCCACTGCGTCGAGTGATGCCAGCAGGCCACTTCCTCCCTCTGGTCATCAGTTTGCTCACTAGGAAGGGTACTCGGGTCATCTCAGGGTTTATCTGACTAGGACCACACACAGGTCCCTAAAGTAATCATTGTGGTCAGGCACTTTGGGCAGAAAGTGCAGGGAGGGGGGCGCCTGCGTGGCTCAGTTAAGCGTCTGCCTTTGGCTCAGGTCATGATCCCAGGGTCCCGGGATGCAGCACTGTGTCAGGCTCCCTGCTCAGCGGGGAGCCTGCTTCTCCTTCTCCCATCGCATCCCCACCCCACCACTTCTGCTCTCTCTCTTAAATAAAATAGAAAAGAAAAGAAAGGAAAAGAAAAGAAAGCACAGGGAAGTGTCACGAGGAAGAATGCCCATTAAGGAGGTATTCAAGTGCATCCTCATCTTTAGAGGGGTGGCCAACACATGCTGCCAGCTCGTCTGGTTGGTCCTAAGGAAGGGATTATAAAGGTATCAGGTACAGGGTGCCAGCCTCCCAGGGCAGAGTCAGAGACTTCTTCCAGGCACAACCCTTCCCTTCACCTTAACCTGACAAGCCCTCCTCCCCACATGCCAGGTTGGTAGCCAAATTGGTCAAACCTCACCCATACCCATCTGGTGGTGGCGGCAGCCCTGAAGCCAGCCATGGGGTCACTGCCTCACACTGAGGGGTGTTGCTGGCATTGTGCCCTGAGCCCGGAGCAGCTGCCTGGCCGGAAACAGCTTGCTGAGATCTGGCAAGCTCTCTGCCCCAGCCTTCCTCAATCTGGAACCGCTTCAGGAGGAACTAATCCCCCCGGGGACTTAGACAACCTCAGCCTTCTGGATGGTGATGATTAGGCGGCCGGCCTGGGACCAGCCTGGCCTCCGCTCACCAGCTGTGTGACCCTGGCCAGCTGCTCGATCCACGGAGGCTAGGATTCCTACAGGTGAGGCTGGGGCAGGTGTGTGTGTGTGGTGTGTGTGTGGTGTGTGTGTGTGTGTGTGTGATGTAGAGATCCTAGAGGATTTTGTGGCACCAGAGTCCCTCAGTCTTTTTCTGTAAGAGTGGCTGTTCACACATGCTTCTTTTCCCCATGCTGTGGCTTCGGCATGCCAAGAAGGGGACATAAATGAGATTACCCATCCTACTACCAGTGTGTGGGGTCCCTGACCTTGGTGTCCTAACTAACTTCCAACAAACTCCTCCAAAATTAATCCACAATATGCAGTGAGCCACCATGAGACCAGGAATTTTGGCGGGGATCCCTACCTGGCCCAGGAGTCAACCCAAATTCAATAAAAAAACCAACAGCAAGACTCCCTCTTTCAATATTGCACTTTATGGCCATCCAAGCCCTTCGTTATTTGGTTCTTATAACCACGGGCCTGCAGACAGATCCTGGTAGGCAAAGTCGGCGCCCCCATTTAACGGAGCAAATGGGAGACCCAGGACAGAAAGAACTTGCCAAAGTCAGAGTGAGAAATCAGCACAATTCCCACCTGACTGATCTTCCCAACTTTACTGTCACACCTTGTATTTCTTGGTGTCACAGCACAACGACCCAAGGAAGTGTTTGTTGTGTTTGAAAGAAAAGTGGGGAAGGGCAAGGTATGTGGGTGCTGCTACACACAAGAATTAGGAACCTGAAAACTGCCACAGTCCAGAATTACTTTCAAGCAGTGACTTCCCGGGAACAGCTACTAGATTACACCACCCATACAACCATCCCAAGAAGTATTTGGAAAGAAACATCTGCAGAATGATGTTTTTGTGCTGGGAAATACAAGAACAGCCCCTTCTCAGGACCCTAAAAGGGTGTCCGAAGAGACTCTACACTGTGTTCACATGGGTGCCATCAACGCTGAGAACACGAGAGCAAAAGCAACTTTAGATTCGTGTTGGAGACAGATGCCCTCACCACTGGTGCCTCTTCCAACTGGCTCCATCCAGGGTGCCCAGGCCCGCAATTGCCACCTCAGAGCTCCAAGTCCCAGGTGTCTGCTCAGTTTGGGGCACTATGCACTGAACCCCCCCAGTGTGCCAGTGGCAGCACAGCAGCTAGAATATGCACCCAACACTCTCACTAGCCCTTCAAGAAGCCGCGAAGCGCTCCCCGACATCTCTTACCACTTTCCCGCCCCGGCCGCCCCGCATCCTCAATGTCAGCAGTCAGCCCAGGGACCCTGGGACTCTCTACCACGGTTCCAGCCATTTGCATGCTTGGTTCTCATGGCCACGCCAGCTTCGGAGGGCCAAGTTCAACTCCAATCCCTCTAGACACATCCCCTGCAATTCCTAGCACAGAATCCGGCTCCGCAGATGTTCTGTAAATACTGGTTGAAGGAACAGAAACAAAGAGCCTTTTGCAAATTCAGAACTTAGCACAGAAAAAAAAGTATTTTAAAAATATTTGTCTACCTGAGGAAGGGGACGTTATTCATAGACCAGTCGAGGGAGTAGTAACTGGAAATGGCCTTCTCAGAGATAAAACTGGTGGACCTCGCAAAAATTAAATATCCCACAGCTCGAAGTTCCACTTCTGGAAATCGATCCTACAGAAATGCCCAGGCCGTTGTGCAGAAGTACGTATACATGGGTGTTTGCTTCAGAATGTAAGAACAAAAAACTGGAAACAAGTTAGAAGTCTACAAATAAGGGAATGACGGAATACACTGTGCCACAGTCACAGTAGAGAAGCATTCAAAAGAAAGGATGACCTCGTAGGGCCTGGGTGGCACAGTTGGTTGGGCACCCAACTCTTGGTTTCAGCTCAGGTCATGATCTCGGGGTAGTGAGATTGAGCCCAAGTCCGGCTCCACACTCAGTATGGTATCTGCTTGAGATTCTCTGCCACCCAACCCCCCGCTCATACTCTCTCTTTAATTAAAAAAAAAAAAAAAAAGAACAGATGACCTTGGACAAGGTCTGTGACACAGAATGATGTTTAACAGAAAAGCATTTATGTAGAAAACATGCTTGTAATACTGGGAGATGTGTAGTTCTGAAAGCAAATGGGCGAAGGCCAAATGAATACACAAGTTATTAACAACAATCCTTATCTCTGGAGAGAGATTTCACCTTTTACTTTCTCTATGCCTGTATGCTGAATCTTCTCACACAGAGCACATATTTTTTTAATGTAATAAAATTTTTTAAATTTAAAGTTTTTTAAAAATTGAGGAAATTTTAAAAAGAAGTTTCATGTGCAGATGTGGCACGTGAAACTGTCCTCTTGATTATTATTGTTAGTGGTGGTGCTGATGGCTCTTGTTTGAGGGTCTGCTTTGCACCGGGCACCGTGCCAGGAGTTTTATAGGAGCGATGAGGATACAAGCGGCGTCAGGATGAGAAGGTAACTTGGGCTCCTTGAGGAGCTGGGATCTGCCACATCTGCTGTCGTCAGAACCCATGCACGCCGGCCTTATCACTCGCTCCCTGCTGCTTTTGGGAAGCACCGGCTTGTGGAATTCCCTCATCTTCTACTTAACATTCCGGTGGAACAGGCTTTAGAGCAACAGCTTCTGCTTTTGTGACTGTTTCTAAACAATTCCCATTTCATGTCATGTTTACACACTTGAAGTTTAGGAAATAGAGTTCAGAGGAAGTTCTGTCTTGGTTTTTCACTCTAAGACGTATGTTTTAATTATAACATGACCCCCAAACACAGCCCTGGTCATCCAAAGAAGCACTCGAGTTTTTAAAGATGCAGGAAAGATCTGCAGTTACAGTCTAGGCACCACAAAAGATGAAAGTTTTCCCAAAACACGCAGCTGCGAGAGTAGGTCTGATCGCTTTTCGGGGCCCACAGTTTCACTGCAAAGGGTCCCCACTCTCCCAGGAGCTTGTTATCCGTTCTTCTAGGTCACAAGTCAAGGTAATTCCCATCAACCAAAATTGATCACCAAGCTGTGAACCTGAATCAACCCGATGGGTGATAAGCACACAGGTTGCCCTTTGGGGAGGGGGTGTGCTCAGGGATGAATGGGGTTTATACCTTGACGCCCAGTTACAGAAGTGGTTGCCTCCTGAAAGGTGGCCCCTTGCCGAGGGGATCAGAAGGGATTACAAGCAGTTCAAAAGTTCTTATCCACAGGATTCCAGGTTCCAACATGAGAAATGTACTTTGGGAAATGGACTGAGAGCCCAGACTCTGGAAATCCCCGAGGCTAGAGGGCACGAGGGTGGAGGGCCAGATACGGCAACCAGTTTAACTAGTTCGTTCTTTTACTCCCTCACCCTACTGAGCACTTGTGTTGCTGGTTGATGGGGCAATGTTGATCAATCACCCCTGGTGCCTGCAGCTCACAGCCTAAAACACAACCTTTTCAAGTACTGCTAGCCTAAGAGGCTTGCATTTTAGTGGTGAGGCAACAGGGAGCCATCAAAGGCTTGGGAGACGCCAAGTGGTGTGCAGGGGCCCAGGTCTTTATCTCGTGCCTGGGGCGGGGCTAGTCCGGTCTCCCTGGGCCTGTTTCCTCAAGTTTTAAACTAGATTCTCAGTGCTGCCTTGCCACTGTAGAGGGGGAGAGCGTAAATGAAGTAAACAAAGGCAATACGCTTGTAACAACCACGGGTCCTATGGCAAGTTTCTCTGTGAAGTGGCCATGAGCCAGAGCCAAATGTTACTGGTTCAAGAATGGAAATAGAGCCTAAGGAGCACCAGAGTATGTATGTATGTATATGGGTGTCATACACTTATGTACGTACACACGTGCACAGAATCACACGCTCGCATGTGGGGAACTCTAGCAGCCCAATGCCTTAGCCCCTCGGACCCGCCCCCTTCACTCTGGTCTGCAGATTTTTCTGTGGAGGTGGGGTGGGGGTGGCTGGGGTGCAGGGGCTGGAGGCATTTTTCCTCAGGTATGTATACATGTAGGGAGCAGAGGCACACAGGGTGAGGGACAGGTGAAGAAGCTTTCATAAAGTGACAAGCAGCAGCCCAGGTCACAGGCTTGCTGAAGAGTGTCTTCCTCTTGCTTTTGCCTACCGCCAGAAGAGACTGAGCATTTGCCCTTCGGATTAGGTTCTGTGACCCAGTGAATGAGAACTGGGGAAAGTGGGGGTGGGAAGGAAGCCTATTTGAGTGTGGATTAAATTGGAAGAGAAAGGAAATCATGGGAAGAAAAACAAAGCTTAAAATAAGGCAGTTCCAAATTATTGCTAGACAGAAAATATAACCCCAACTAGGCAGGAAAACAGAGTGGGACAGAACAGAAAATATCATGTTCCCATCTAAAAGTAACTGGGAGTCCTAATGCAGACTCATCACTGAGAAGTACGGAATTTTTGATATGAGTTTGAGATTGCAGTCTCACTTGGTAGGGAGGGTTGCTGCAGTGCGGAATGGAAGGTTCTCTTCCAACTGTGAAGGTGGCCGTAGAGAATTGGATCAACTCTAGGAGCATTCCTACCTGCCAGCTCAAAGACCTACAGAAAACTCAGCACCCAAAGGCTTGTCTGAAGCCGAGACCGGGGGGGGGGGGGGGGGCAGGGATGGGCCCAGCTCGGGCGAGAGTGTCAGGAGCCTGTCTCGAGTTCACTGTTAGCAGACCCTGAGCGGGCCTCTTTCGCTGCTTCCTCATCTGGAAAATGGCCCAAAGATCTCAGTTCATTTATTTACTGAATCCCACCTTTTCATTTTTTTTTCTTCATGTAAAATGTATTTCCATTTTATACTTCCATATGGTTGTGGCAACCCAGTACCATGGGAGGGTACAAAATGTCCACGGGATCAGGTGGCTCCTTCTGACCTGGGTGACCTCAGTGAGTCCTCCAACCCCTCTGGGCCTCTAGGTTCTCAACAGCCAAATGATGTACCTAGACATCAATGAGTAAGAGTAACAGATGAAGAGCCCTGTGCGTGTGAATGCTGTCTTCTGCCCTATGCCTTCACTCCAGTATGTTTCACGCCTTGACCATCTCGGAATAAATGCAAATGTAACGCAAGTGATTAACTTCTTACGTTGCCTGAGAACACAGTGTGCTTCAACTCCAGGTACTGAATACATCAGCAACTCCATATACTGGCGTGCACATTCTGGAACTGGACTTGGAGATTTCACTTCAAGCCCGGGCCCTGCCATTTCCCAGCTCACACCCTGTGGGGAGCGACTTGTCCCAGCAGAGCCTCGGCAGCCTCTGCTGTGCGGTGGGGAAAATACTAATATCAATTCCATGGGGCTGTTAAAAAATAAAACCAGACAAAGGATATAAAAGAGCCTTGTAAACCATAAAACTCTATGCAGATGTTACAGATTAGAGCAGCACACACATACATGAGCGCAGATAGATACATGACCTGATTCTGAGCTGACATCTGGTATAAATGACTCGCTGTTCAATTGGTTTATGTCCACAAGGAGACATCTCATTTCATTTTTCTTCTGTAGTATCAGTCGTGTACTGTGCCTTTCACTGATGCTGAACAAATAGAAGCAACTTCCATTGCGCTATTCAGTACTTTCGATGTTTGCCCCCTAAAGGAAGGACCCTGCAATGTGTGACAGGGTTCTGAGAAGCCATGATCGGATACCAGGGTTCAGAAACACGACACGGTTTTTGTATGGCACCTACTGCGAACAATTCGGAAAAGCTCTGGGAAAAGGAGTGCCTTTATGTCATGTGTAAACCCCCTAATAACTGGAACTGAAGCTTTCTTCCTGAGCGTTTCATTAAGTAGATCATCTGCTCGCGTTTGGCACTTTTCCACTAGCCGGGAACCCACAAAAACTGATGTGGTATGACAGCTGAGTCGGTGCTGCCAGACAGGCTTCCTCGCTCGGAAACGGGGTGGGGGCGGCGAGAGCCGGGGAGAAGGAGTGGGGGGAGGGCGGCAGCTGTCACGTTACAGCCGAGCCACGCAGACACGCACTTCAGATTTCACTCACGTTCCCCTGACGAGGCACCAGCCACAGGCCCCATGACTGGGGACTCCACGCTCATCCCCCTAGTGAGACAAAGAGACTGCACCTCCCCAGAGAGGTCCCTCCCTCTCAGGGAATCACTCAACTCCCTGTTAGTGCAAGCTCTCCTCTGGTGTTGAAACCTGTTGGCCTCTGGGCCTGATGTGTCAGCTGCCTGCCCACCGCTGCCTGGGAGAAGGCTCTGCTGTGCTGAGTCTCACTACCAAGTCGGACGGGCTGGCTGCGGGCTGCGGTCTGGAAAAAGGCTCCTCCACAGGCAGTGGTCATAAGTGTGCTCCAAGCCTGAGGCAGGACAGAACCTCAGGGAGCCTGCTGAAGCCACCAAAGTCCATTAAAATCTCATTCATCTCCACTTGAAAGAAGGCTTCCTCAGCCTATCTTGCTTTCCTCAAGGACAATGTCGAGTACAATTAATAGTAGGAGTAATATTGTGGGGGACAGGGCAGGAGTAGCAGAGAGAAGAGGGGTGCTCAAACCAAGAGAACAAATGTATTGAGAAAACCCACAAGCACCAGCAGGGGCTCTAGTTATACACCGAAAGGGAGCTGGCTAATTTCCTGTCATTCTTATCTACTCTGTGGAGAAGGTCGCTGTTGTTAGGACCCCCAATTGCACTCCCTTACATCTACCAGAAGGAATGGCTTAAGATCAATTACTCTAAGAGCCAAATCATCATCTTAGGCAGATGTCTTTCAACATCTAATTGGCTCACATCCAACAGTTCTATACAATAGGTCAAATAATTCTGTTTCCTGGGGGGTTTAATTTGCAACTAATTCTCCTTACAGGGTTCACCAGGAAGCTCCTGCTGTTTTAAATATGTACTGGGGTGCTTTATGAAGATTTTTCTTTGTGGTGGACAACCTAAAATGGCTGTTTTGAAAAGTGTCCAAGTTAGAATTGACTGCTGCCATTCTGTGTGCCCACAGCCAGCCATGGTTTCCAGGTGGGAGCAGACACAGGGTGGCCTCCCATCCACAGGCTTGGTTGAGCATCTCGATTTTCAGGAGGCTCTGAAGCCCACCTCTATCCCAGGCTCTCACGTCTGATTCTCATCATGATCACTGAGCCCCGCTGAGACTCCCACGGGAATCCTGCTCAGGAGGGACAAGCAGCATGTTGGGACGATGGCCTCTCAGCCTGGCCAGCCCAAGACGGAGGGTCCCTAAACCAGATCCCAAGGCCTGGGTTGTGTGCAGTCTGTGATTAACGCATATGGTGTCCTGACTGCATAGACTTGCTTTAAGTACTTAAATAGTTCTTAAATAATTTGACTAACACTGAGGTGAGAGTCTAAAACTCTTATCTCTGGGCGCCTGGGTGGCTCAGTTGCTTAAGCATCTGCCTTCAGCTCGGTCGTGATCTCCGGTCCCTGGGATTGAGCCCTGCATCGGGCTCCCTCTGCCCCTCCCTGAAGCTCTTGCTCTCTTTCTTTTTCTCTCTCAAATGAATAAATAAAATATTAAAAAAAAATAAAACAAACCCTCATCTCTTCAACACTGGCTGGCTCCCCCATCCCTTGAATGCTATACAGATTTGGAGTCACAAATGCCAGCATGTCACTCTGTGCCAAGTCCTGGGCCAAGGTCAGAGCCTGTTCCCCACCCTTTGACCAGCAATGACCTTTCTCTTCAGTTCTTCCTTTCAATACCAAAGGTCTTCGGGGCTGGGCTTAGATCTTAACCTCCTTCAAATAATGACCCTAGCCACCCGGGCAGGCATTTGCCCCTTTGCTGCCCACTCTGGCACTGGTTACCCATCCAATTCATATGCCAATTAATCATGCAAGGCCTTAAGACATTTCTTTCGGTGTTGGCTTTAACTGCCATGTGACTCTAAGTCTTCAACTTTATTACCTGGACTAACTTTCTAACCCGACTCAGTTTCAGAACAGAGGCTCTATGGAATCCATCTGGCCCCCAAGGGGCCCAGGGCTTACATGGAACCAGCAGGGTCTCAACGAGCTCGATGATTTCATTTAGGGAAAAGATAAGCTGATGGATGGGAAGTGGGTGGGGGCCGTTCACAGTTCAAAAACTCCCAAAAGTCCTAGGAGTAAAGCCCAAACTCCTTCCAGGGGCTCACACAGCCCTCCATGAACGGACCACGAACATCCCAGCAGCTGCACACCTCCCCATGTGTGCCTTGATGCTGCAGGCACACCGGGTACTTGGGTGGCCCCCTCCACTTCTGGGCGTGCCACAAGCTATCTCTCTCCCCCTGCAAGGCCCTCCGCCCTTCTTCCCAGCCCCCCCCCCCACCGAGAGCACCCCTCTCTGTGAAACCTGCTGCTGAGTCCCCAGTGCCACCATGTTGGTCCCCTCCTCCTGGCCTGCTTGTCTTTCAAGACTTGGGTCAAGCTTCAACTCCTGGGAAGCCTTTACTGCCTTTTCCCTTGGAACCTGTATGATCGCGCTATCTCTGTGGGGCCCTTCACTCCATGAAATGAAGTCTGAGACACTTTGATGCCTGACCTGGTCCACAGCGACCTCCCAGGGTCCCACTTACGTTAGTGTCCTTGGTGCCTGGCACATGGGGGCTACAAATGACCACCGAATGGACAAAGCTCTCCTGGAGTACTGCCATGACACCCCCAAACCATCCATCTTTGTGGCTGACCTGAGAAGCCCCAGCCCCAGCAGTGATGTCCAGCTCCATCCTCCTCTTGTCTAGTGCCCGGAGTCCTGTGCCTTTCACGTCACACACAGAAACAGAGGCATCTGTGCTCCTTTACGCCATAGCTGATAATCAGTTTGTCCACAGTGGACAGAAGTTTCTCACTGTGACGATGGCAAGTGGGAGAATGGACAGTAGGGCCTTGGGGACCACAGGTCACAGCAGCAGACCCTGCTGAGGAACAGAAGGCCCTGAAACAAGGTTGAGGACGAATATTAGCTATGTCTCTTCCTGGCTCAACAAAACAAAGAGAAACAGGAGGCAGGAAAGCTGTGTGACAGGCACTTTGCATTTCGCTGTGGCAGAACTTCTTTCCCGTGTAAAGCCAACACCCTGCTCACCTGCCTTCTTGTAAAGGGGAAGGCAGTAGGGATTTACAGCATTCCTACTGCTCTAAGATCTCAGATTTATAATTCCAAGGCACCAGTAACCAGCTATAGAAGGAGGAGTGAGGAGGGAAGAAGGGAAGTGGGGGAGGAAGGGAGTGGGGAGGAGAAGCACTAGGGATAGGGCCAGACCAGACCATTACCCTGCTGGCCTGAGCTTCCCGACCACGAATAGCTCCATAAACTGTGAACTTCCCAGAACCACAGGCGCCCTAGAGACTCACAACATTTCCCCCAGAGCGAGACAAACCATCTCTGCATTGCCTGTTGCCAAATTCAGGAGAGCATGTGCTCCAGCAGCCTCAAAATCATTCCTTTTTGTGTGTGCCTGGCTCATTTTTCAGGGATAACCAGGAGATCCAACAGTCCAATTGATTAATATGTTTGCAGCCATTAAATCAGCCTCAAAGGCAAGGCTAAGATGGATGCAGAGGAAAGGCATTTTCATCCCATTTCATCGAGCTCTGCCCAAGTGCCAGGCCCTGTGCTGGGCTCCGAGGAACCGACTGACTCAGGACTCACAAGCAAGAACAAGAATGAGAGAGAGGGAAGGTAAGCATTCAGTGAGCCGTGGGAGTGAGGAGCCTGGGGAAGGCTCCTGGAAGGAGGCGACATTGAGAATAGACAGAGGAGAGCACAGAGCTGTTGGAGATGCTGCCTGGTACCCTGGAGCCCCCCGAGGGGGTACGGAGGAAGGTGTGGCTTGAGCAAGGCCTAGAAGGTCTGCACTTGGATCTGTGGGGCCCACTGAAGGTCTCTGAGCAGGCGAATAATGCAGGCCATGCCTGGGAAAATCATCTGGTGACAATGAGGGGGATAATGTCCCCTCACTTGGTCCTTGAACCCCCCCATCTGGCTTTGCCCCCCATGAAGATGAGAGCCAGTGCTGTACATATGGGGGACTCAGGAGCTCAAGGGCTGCTCCTGTTGATGGGGATGACGCACATGCAGAATGGCAGCTCTTTAAAATACATAAGAAAAAAATTTTTTTAAGTAGGCACAGTGAAATTATGCTCCATTTGGAAGCAGGCTTCTCTGGAAAAACATCCCCCAGGGAGTCTAGTGTGACTTCAGCTCAGAGACAGGTTTCCAGGGTGCTGGGTGGAAGCCGCCAACACCACGTGTCACATGCCGTATAGAGGTCTGATCAGAAAGGCACCCAGAGACTCAGCCAGACCCAATGGTCAGCACACGAAGGCGTTTTGTTTGGGGGAGTTCCTGTCTTTGAGCCGAGCAGGATCGGTGTGCTTCGGTGTGTCTTACTGCTATTGCCGCCACCACTGGAACAGGTCAGCATTAAAGTTGCCTTAGGATAAGGTCAGAGCCTTGACGTTAGAAATGGCGACCCTGAGGCCCAAGAGGGGCAGTGCCTTATCCATGCTCAAATCAGGAATCAGTGGATGAGCTGGGATGACCTGCTGAGATGGTGAGATTCTTTCCCTTAACCACACCACAGCCCGCACCCAGCCCTGCTCTATTTGGCCATTCAAAGATTTACAAGGTTCTAGCTCTAAGGCCACAGCTCTGCAAAGCTAACAAGGTGATCTTGCAAAGCTGGGCCCTCACTCCCACACTCCCAGGCCACACTCCCAGGATGGGGGTTTCTGCTCTTGACCACAGCCCCGGGTGCTCAGGAAGTGTGTGGGGGAATGTCAAGGAGACACCAGAATGCATGCCCATGCCCCTGCGATGGAGGCAGAAAGAGAATGTCAGGGAGAACAATGCAGCTGGCAGAACAGACCAGGGCATCAGGAATTTAAGGAGACCCTAGGCTAAAGCAGGGCCCCTTAAACCATGGGACCATCTGCCCCATAATTATGGAGCCCTGTATTAAAATGCAGATCCCTAGGCTCCACTGAGAGCCTGTAAGGAGCAGGGCCTGGGGACTCATATTCTCAACACTGCCTACCTACCTCACCCATGCTTCCCCCTGTGACTATGGTACAAATGAGTGCTGGAAGGCCCTGCACTCCTGGGTCTTCAGGGCAGCTTGCCCTTCACCCTGATTCAGGGTGGTAGATAGGGTGCCAGACTGACACTCCTTAAGTTTTAGAGAGTGGCTGGGGTGAGGGGCCTCTGGGAGAGCGGAAGGGGGCAGACAGCAAACGCAGGTGTCCCACTGAGCCTCCACATCCCTGCACTGTGTACTCCTGCTCTGAGGCCGGGCAGACCACTTCTGCCTGTAACTCGCAGCTAACTTGTACTGTCCATCTGGGGACTCAAGCACCACCTGCCTCCCAAACTTAAATGCTCACTATACTTGAGGCCCAGAGTAAGTCGGGGATAGGGGGAGCTCACAAAAGGAACCACAAAAAACTGCCCTGTGAGTGTGGAAGCCTGGCTTATGGGGACTAAAGGGATGTCCCTTACCCTCTCTGCGCTTTCCTCTCCCCGCTATCAACAGGGATGGACTGCACGCTAGGCTTACCTCCTGGGGCTGTGAAAATCAAAGGAGTGCAGATTTACTCAGCATGTCAAAATGAAACAGTATTACTATTAACACAGATTTTTGCTCTCCTTATGTATCTTTTTTAAGCCTTCAGGAAAAGGTTTATTCCTTTCTTCTAATTTTAGACATCAAGTCAACTCAGAGGTAATTATATTCCCGCAGGAGGTAAGAAGGCACTTGCGTGGCTCATACCTGGCTTGCCCATTTCTCCTGGAAAAGAAGCCAGGGGTCCTCAGTAAGCAACTCTGAATGGCCCTTTATAATTTTGAAATCTCAGGTGAGCGTGTATGTTTATGTCAATGCTTATAAAGGCAGACGGAACCACCCATGTCAGGAGAGGAGATAATCGTCAAGCACGTTTCCCTGGCAGAGGCACTGTCGTGTAATTAAAGATGATAATTATAGCTCTGTGTCTAGTGTCAAACCTAGGGCTCTCTTTCCAGACACGACTGCGGCTTTCTTGCCCTGTGTTCGAAAACACACAAGGCTCTTTGTGGATGGAGAGAGCCTGCGCAGCTCCATCCTATAGCCGAGGGTGGCTTCTAGGGGCCAAGCCCTTTGGATGCTCTTACCCGAAAGCCTCATCTGGGAGAGCAGGGCTAGATACTGAGCTGGGTCCTCTGCAGTCCTCCCTTGCTGGGGACACAGAGGTGACAAGCAATCCCTGACCTGAGAATAGGAAAAAGCACCGGCCAGCTCCAGAGGGTTGTTAGCTCCACTTAAGACCACATGCTCACCGGCACACAGGGGTGGCTCGCTCTCTCTCTCCCAGAGCCCACCAAGGACTCAAGCACTCAGCAGTTCCCTACACATAGCCACTGAAGCCTCTGTAGCTAAGAGGTCCCCTTGCGATGAGTTCTGGAGGGAAGGAGTTTCTGTAACTGTCTTTAATCCCCCCCGACCCCTCCCCAAAAGATCTGGCTCAGAGACTGATTGATACAGCAAGACGAGCACTGGACTTGGGGGTCCCAAGACTGAAGCTCACACCTCAGCTCTGCTGCTGGGTGACCTTGGGTGGGTCACCCACTTAGAAATGAGTTCATGTCTAAGAAAGCACCCTGCAGTCAGTAAAAGTCAATATAAACTGTTATGACAATAACCCTACACATGTAACTGATAGCCAAGGTCCTGGAAACATGAGAGAAAGGCCAACTAATTTACAGCATTAATTAGAAATATACATAGACCGACAGATCTGCTGAAACGAAGATGCTTTCCTCCGACTCCTAAGCCCTGGAGAGGAAAAAGGCATCACTCCCCGAAGACCAGAAGGGGCCCTGACAGCAGAGCGATGCACCCACCTAGATGGGGCTCCCCAGAGGGGAGGGAGTGGGGGCAGGGCCTGCTTCATTCTCTCCCATGACTGGACAGAGGTGACAACTCCCAAGGGTCTGAGCCACTGCAAAGTCCCAGGTATGCACGAAGGAGAGAAGACAGGTTGTTTATAGGTAACAAACTTCCCAGAAGCAAGGGGACACCGGCTGCAGGAGGCCATGAACAGTTACAGAACCATATGGTGGGGACCAGAGGGAGGCCTGGGCTAGGACTTCCCCTCTCCACCACTCCCCCGGCAGCCCTGGGCAGCCCCCACCACGCCTCCAGGCCTTCTGTTTCTTCGTGATAAACCAAGGGGGTGACCGCATAGTCCTAGCTCCACAATCCTCCCTTTCTGTGGGGAGATGTCCAGAGAGTGGAAAGGTCTTACCACCTGAGTACAAGCTTTCCAAACAGCATCACACGCAGTTCAGGCCAAAGTCAGCAGCACCAGCTCCCGGGGCTCTAGGACATGGTATCAAGTCCCCCCGTGGAGGCTGTGAGGCCCGAGAGTTTGATGGAAACAAAGGCAACCCCACTTCAGCCTTAGCCCCAGAGACTCGCCGCCTCTGCCAATGTTTGGGACTGAGCGCAGGGCATGAGGCTGGGGCCCGAAAGACAGCCCAGAGCTTTTCATTAGCACCGGAAGCCTTGGGAATTTATAGCAAATCTTGGTCCAGATGAAAACTGATTTCAAGGCTAGGGCGTAAACAGGCTTAGTACATTAATAACAAACAAACCTTTCCTCCTAATCTCTGGGTGTAAATCATGAAAATAAAGGAAACATGGCCTAGTTTCCTCTGAGGCTCCACTCAACAAGGCTCCCTTCCTTGAGCTGGGGCTGGAATGGGGCAGACGTGGTCGAGCCAGCAGCCTAAGCACCTGTCCTGGGGGGAAATTCTTCTCAATGATAAGGCCCCCTAACCACAACACAGGGCCTCCTTCGGTCCTACTGACGACAGTCCATCAGCTCTTGCCTTAGGTCTACCCTTAGGATCATGGGACTGGGCCACACCCCTCACCGCCTCTGTTCCTACCACTCTTGCCAGCCCAGTCTCCAGGTGAAGTCTGTTCTAACCCACATCCCCTGACCCACGCAGAACAGACCATCCCCTCCCTTTTTGCCCCCAAGTACAGGCTTCTATGGCCATACCTGACCTACCTCAAACACTGACTACCATTACACATCACATGGCCACCTCCCACTAGAATGGCCCTCCTGGGGGCAAGGTCCAGGTGGGCTCCAGCTCCGAGCACAGCAGGGCCTCAACAGATGCTACGCAAAGCTACCCCCTCAGCTTCACTTGGAAGGGCTGGGAGAGGAACTTGGGGTGGGTAGCCCCTTCCCTATTTGACTATGCTTTTACACGGTCTCTAACGATCCTATTCCCTTCCCCCAGTGGCGGCTAGGCTCAACATTAACTCTTCCTTAGCAAAGACTAAGCAGAAGCAGCTGAGCAAGGGAACTGGAATAAAGCTGTAGAAGACGCTGAGGAAGGTGGGGCTGGAATGGGTGGAGTGGTGGGGATGCTGTCAGCCACTGGCTGTTTTTCAGTTTGGCTGGGTTGTGAAGTTGCTGCTAGCGTGGCCCCTTGTCCCACTTCAGGGTTCTGCTTTCTGTTACTGGGTAGGGCAGGACTGGCCCCCATGGCTCTAGCCCGTGTGACCCCACAGCTGCTTGTCCCTGTCTCCACCATACTCAGACTTACAGAGTTCCCTCAGCCCAGGATCCTCCTCCTACCCCACTGGCCGCCTGACCTGCTCCTGCTTGGCTTTCGGAACAGAGCTCCCAGGGTGCCAGAAATCCTCCCTCATGGCTGGAGCAGTTGCTCGAGCCTCTACTCCTGCTTTCTCATCAGTGAAATGGAAAGAGTCCCACGAACGGCCCCTCTGGGCCTTGGGGAAGCGGAGGACAGGTGCTGTAAAGGCAGGGTTCCTGACTGAGTGCTAACTGGTCTGGTTCAGGTTGGAACTGCGGGAGTGTGGGCAAACAGGGCTGGGAGGACCGAAGCATGCAGAAGAGCTTCAAGGGAAGGTGACCCTGAGCTGGCAGGCTGGGAGGGTTTTAGAAGGGAAGGGCAGAACGTGAACAAAGATACGGGGATGGAGCCAAGCGAGGAAGAAATCGACAGGAGAAACTCTCCCCGAGACCCCACGACGTGCCAGGAGTGTTGGCGGGGAAGGCCAGGTGGGGCCAGGGCAGAGATTGTTCCAGCTCTGGCAGGCGAGGTGGTGGTCTGCAGAAAGTCCTGGTGACAGCTGAGAATGAGCAGGGCTCAGGCACTTGGCTAGAGGGGCCAGGGAGGGAAAGGTCATGACACCCGGGGCCACGGGAGGGCAATGAGGACAGTGCCAAGACTTGAAAGACCCCCCAATCTGGTAACAGAATGCTAGATACGGTGGCTTCATGGAGGGCTCAGTGGTTGGGGCTCAGGGACATGAGTGTGCCCGTCCCTTCATGGGGACTTGAGGTGACAGGTGTGAACCTACAGAAGCACAGGCCAGAGGGCGTGAGGCCAGGACCCAAGGGAGGAACATGTGGAGCTGTTGGCAAGTACTGAGAGGTGAGCAGGCTAGGAAGACAATGAGACCCAGTTCAAGTCCCTGAGAGCCTTTAATCTTCAGGGAAGAGTTTATGATCATTTGCACAACACTCCAACAGAACCAGCAAGTTCTGACCTGGGGACATTCTTTGCCGGAAAGGTCCGGGCCAATATCTCAAACACTGGGCGCCGACAGTCTGGGGGCAAGAGTTCTAAGCCCTGTGGTCCCTGCCCTCCAGGGGCCCCCAGTCAGGCAGATGAATGATGCCGCCGCACAGCAGTGCTGCATCAGCGTGATTGTACAAAGAGGAATCATAGCAGCTAGGGAGGGGAGGACCCGCGACGAAGCCTGGGCCCCTAGAGACGACCTTCTTCCAGTGCATCATTTTTTAGGTTGCCAGGTATAATTACAAGCCCGAGTTCTGGGAGGCGGAGAAGTGGCATTTTCTTTATTTATGCTCATGCTGCCTGTTTGGGGAAAGAACCCGAGGCAGTAAACCACATTAAAACACCTGGACCAAGCCAGGTGAAAGAAGCTGAAAGGCAGGGCTACCCTTGGGGGAGGGGGGGGGCTAAACCTCAGGCACCTGCCAAGTTATTGCCAGGTGGAAGGACTCCATAACTGCCCCCCCCAAACCTGTTGTTAACTCCGCATCTCTCCCTCACACAGCCAGGCAGAGGCCCTGCGGGGGGGGGGGGGGGGGGGGCCCGCGCTCAGAATGGGGCACAGTTCCAGTCTGCCTCCATGACTCAGCTTTCTCATCTGCAAAATGGAAGTAATCACACTGCTTCCTCCCAGAGCCTTAGGGAGATTCCTGGCATAATCTACAAAAGGTGCCCTTAAATATAGCCCTCTCTCATCTCTATAAGCTTCCAGAAAGCCGGCCTGAGCCCGAGTTAGAGAAGGGTACTAATTAATTAGTCAAATACTAAGGTGTGGGGCAAATCATTGAATCTCCTTCTTCAGACTCCTGGAGGGACAGGAACAGGGCCCGTGGTCTCCTTGGACAGCTGTTGCCAACCAGCTCCTCTCCCCAGGTCACTGGAGCACTTCACGGGGCCTCTCGGACCCGACTCCAGGACCTCTTGAACACCCGAATGCAAAAGTACCCACACCTGAACGCACTGACTTCTCCCCAAGAACTGTCCTCCCCCTTCTGGGGTAACTGACTCTCTCATCCCTCACCAGGATCCCGGCCCCTCCTCTCCCTTACCCACTGCACCCCAGTGGCTGGCAAGCTCTTTCACCCCACCCCGTGGCCTAGATGACTGTTGTAGCCACACAACCACAGAACCAGTCCCTCTGCTTCTTGCTTCTCTCGGTTCTAATCCGTCCTACGCGCCTAGGGAGGCACGACTTCCTGAACAACTTGCTAACACTTTTACACCTCTGCACAGGAACAGGCAGTGCTTCTCCACAGCCTCCACAGTCCGCCCCATACATAGGTGTTGTTGGGTGGCTGAAGAGTGCCAGGAGCTTGGCTGCCGACTCACACGAGTCTCCCCGAATCCATTTCTGGACAGGCATTACCAACAGTTTCTGTGCCTTCAGATCTTTTAATGTCTTTCTGGGATTCTGAAAGGCAAAGGGCAGGGGCAGGGAGGTAAGTGCCTCTTTTTCAGGTTCCATCTCCTTTTCTTCTTCCTGTGGGAGAATGCTGGCTTCTTTCTGAGCTTCCAGGAAAGAAACGGGGCTATGGGCTACTTTCCTGGGGGTCTGGGCCCTCATTGCCAAGTGCCCAGGAGGATATTAGGGGCCCTCACACCTATGAGGGTCGGTGCCAGCAGCACAGGACGATGCTCACTGCTCTGGAAAAATCCACGGCAACCCCCCGAGTCCTGGCCTCACCAAAGCTAGCAAGAGAGGAATACGGTTGCCAGCCATTGGGCCAAAGCGGAGCCTCTCATCCCCCACAAACAGCATGGAGACCATCCTGCCTCCTGAAGGTGGCCAGGGCACTGGGGACAACCTCCAATCTGCTCCTGACTTTGAGCAAACCTCTCACTTCCAGGCCTCAATAGCCTAGAGCTGCTGTGTCTCAGACACAGACCTTCCTGTACCACCATTTTCAGAAATGAGTTTATGGGAATTACAATTTGGTAACACTTCCCCCTTGATGGTCAAGTGTAAGCTCCATGAGAACAAGGACTTTGTTTTGTTCATAACCCTTAGAACACAGAACATGTACCCAGAAGCACATAGCAGGTGCCCACAAACATCCACCTAGTGATTAAATGCATCACACCTGTTCACTGAGGGCCTGTGACTTCAGGCAAGTGGTTCTCAGCAAAATGGGAAAAGCTGTTCACAGTGCGCAGTTGTTTACCGTTTGCTTCCTTTTCTTTTATTTATCCTCCATACAGACTTTTATTCCTATACTCAGTCATTCTGCTGGTGAATATTTACTGGGCCCAGAGGAGATATGAAGATGCGTGAGACCCAGTCCTTTCTTTCAAGGTGTTCTCAGCCCAGGGAGGGAGGAGGGGAAAAGAGGCACCACCAGGCACACTCATGCAGGCCCCCAGCGTGGAGACAGAATTGGTCTCTAAGACAGAGCAGGGCACAAAGGTCTCCTGCCTGATTTCCACCCAAAGGCTAAATCAGCTCCTTTCCCAACTCCCCACCCATTTAGCAACTGGTTAAACTCTGACTTTCCAGATCTGGCAATCTTCAGAGGAGGATGGGAGGTCTCTGGGATCCTAAGGGGACCCCAGCATGTCTGTACACCAGCCCTGGGTCCCCGGAATTGATGAACACACTCACGCCCTCAACAACTATTTACTGAGCACCAACTTGTGCTAGGTACTACTTTATACCGAGGTTCCAGCAGGGAACAAAGTTCTGCCCTTGTTAAACCCACATCTTAGTGGGAGAAAGACTAAGATAAAGGATAAGTAAAATATAGAGTGTGTTAAATAGTGACCAGTGTTAAGAACAAAATTAAACAAAGAAAGGGGGTGGGAAGTGTTGAGGATGAGTTGAAATTTAAGACAAGTGGCCAGGGAAAGCCTTGCTGGAAAGGCCATTTTGAGTCAAGACCTTAAGTGTGGCCTTGCTCAATGCTACCCTATTGGTGCGGTCTACACTGGTCTTCAGGAGACAGTACTACCCCTTCCTCTGTCTCTCACTAGGAACACTCCTCTTTGCCTGTTTTATACTATAGACGTCAGTCCTTGTCAACCTCCCTCATGTGACAGGGGACACCAGGGACCAATGTCTGGCACACAGCAGGTGTGCTGCCAATGACTATCAACTTTCTGAGGCCTGTACCAGTCCTGTTGCCAACTTTCCTAAAAAGGTGGGCAAGCTGAATGTGTGTTCCAGAGGGGGGGATCAAAGTGAGAGGTGTGTGCAGAGTGAGAGAATAGGGAAGGGGCTGCCAGAGTGGGCCCAGTGGTCACCATGGAAACCTGGGCTTCAGGGTCCTCGCTCTCCTGCTCTCAGTCCCCGTTGCCCGCTCCCCACTGGGGAGCTCAGCAGGTGAGCACCATTGGGCTGGGTGTGTGAGCCCTGCTGTTTCTCAAGAACAGGAAAGTCATCGGGTGACTAATGCAAAATCTATTTACACTTGATTATCTCCTTCCTGTCCAGTAGGTAAGTAATTCTGGTAAATGATAGACCAGCTAGGGAACTCTGCATAATCCATGACAAGCCAGGCAAGAGCAGGTTTCAAAACATTTCAAAACAAGGCCCAGGAGCCCTAGGTTAGAAGTCGGGAGACCCATTCTGCAGCTTGGGGATGTGTGACCTTGACCAACTTGAGCTCTTCTCTGGGCCTCAAGCAGGAAAAGGATTCTGGGTGGAAAGGACTGAACTTTAAGGACATTTCTATCCTACACCTCCCAGCTCAGGGAGAGCTGCCGTGACCACCAGGGCAGGCTGAAGCCTGACACAGCATGGGGAGAGGGCAGGTGGAAGGGCCTGCAGGGGATGAGAGGCAGGTGGGTGGGAGGGGAGCAGAGCTGTGCAGAGTAGGCTAGGCGAAGAAGAGACAAGTGCATGGACATTCTGGGAGGGGGTCCACAGGTACTGCAGAGCTGGGAAGGGCCCGGACTCAGGGGCCCAGACAGAAAGGCCCTTACTTTCACAGCTACCAGAAGGACAGGGAGAACAGTGCTGCCCAGAACCAGGGGGGCAGAGATGACGTCAAACACACGAGGAAGGTGGAAATCTCAGGTAGGGTAGCCAGAATCGGCCTCTCTGACACCTAGACAAGATTCAAAGGCCCCCTTCTCTGAGGAGTGTTTGCTGGGCTTTCAGGGTACAGACCTGTAGCTCCCAGCCTGGTCCATCCTGAGAGCAGAGAGCACAGTACACATGCTCCCGGGAGGGTGCTAGGGCCAGCTCCTTCTCACATCTGGCAAGACGTGGGCTGGTGCCACGTGGAAGTAATGGAGGTGGGGTGGGTGGATGTATAGTTCTGACCAGGATGGAGAAGTGCAGTATGACCACAGAGGCATGGAAACTAAGGGTTTATATAAAGGCCCTCATGGCACCCAGGGAAGAAAGCAAAATCTGATTTTCCAGAGGTCATGGAAGCCCAGAGAGGAGAAGAAACCTGCCTCAGGTCACACAGCAGACCAGGGCAGAGGGAGACCCAATGCCTGCCTCCTTTCTCCTGAAACAGGTCATAGCTATAACACAGAGACTTGAACATGGTACATACCCCCATTCTCAGAAAGCATGCTACCACTAGAAGAGGCTGTTCCAGAAGATGAGAAGATACAAAAGGCTATCCCCACCCTGCCTTTAAAATTCATGACTGGCTTTAACTGGATGTACCTACTAGCACATGGGAGAAGAAAGGGCAGCAGGCAAGTTGTGAACAAGGAAAATGGCCATGTCAGGGCAATGGCGTTGTGTGTGGAATGGCTTTCTTTTAAATTCCTCTTATTATGCTATAAAGTTGATTTAATAATAAAAACATGCTAAAGACTTCTTAATGTATAATTGCTTATAATAATAAAAATTATGGGAAAACGCTTTCAATTAATGTTTATGTGATTCATCCTGTGAGATGATACTTTGCACAATTTTATAAAGGATGTTGGGGCAGGGGAATCATACCTAAAAGGGGGGCCTAAGTGAGTGTACAATTCCTAGTTATTTCTGTAGACCCTCTGGGAGCACAGGACAGATGTGCGTGATTTAGTTGCAGCTAAGAGCACTACTTTTGCCAGTTACTTAACCTTTCTGAGACTCAACAGACTTGTCTGTAAAATGGGGATGACCGAAGTACCTCTACCTTACAGGCTCCTTATGGTTATTAAATGTGCTAATCGTGGCTGAGTCCTTAGCATTGCCTGGCTCCCAGCCCTTCCGTACAAATGAACGACCACCATCCCAGTCGCCACCACTGCCTTGGGTACCTCTGAGAATGCCTGGGCTGAAGGCCTGGGGAGAAAGGATCCCCGCTGAGAAATATTCTGTGCCTTTGGGTCAACTAGGGCCTCACGATCCAATCAGTCTTTACAAGCTGTTGTCCCATGTGCTTTTCCCATCCATTATCCTATCAAAAGCCTCATTTCCTGCCACTCCTCTCCAGCACAAAGAACCCACACCTCCATGCCTTCTCTCTCTGGCCTTTCCCTCTGCCTGGGCTGCCAGACCCGGCTCTCATCACTACCACCTCCCACCTCTCACCTCACACGGATGGCCCAAACTGGAAGCCCTCATCCCTCCTCCGAGCTCCTAGAGATTCACCCACTCATCTCTGCGCACCCACCACTGACCACCCGGGTCCATGCCTGTCTCCCTGCTTCATGGATATTCGTGGAGGTGGTGGCAATATCTGCCTAGGCGACATGGTCAAGTCTCCAGCGCAGGGCAAGGGTCCAGGCCAGGCTGACCAGATGCACTGCAGAGGGAGGGCCTGAGGCCCACCTGCTCCACTGTCCTGCTGGTGTGGCCACCCACCTCCAGGTGGGCAGGGGCCCCTACAGAGAACGGCCAGAGAACTCAATAGCACAGAACACCAAATGAAGGCCCAAGTCAGGCCGTCTGCTTCCCAGTAACAATCCCACGCACACATGCAAAGCTGTTCTTTTACCTAAGACTCTATCAGTGTTGTGCCCTATTTTACAATGAGGACGCTGTGGCCCTCAGGAGGCTAAGCAAAAGTCAGCCTGACTGGGAGCCCAGAGCCCTTCTCACCAAATCAGCAGGCTACAACCACCTCTAGCCCTCAACCCTGGGATGAAGACTCAGGGAAGAGGATAAGGTAGGGCTTCAGAGGGAGGGTTGGCCTGGGGACACCAAAGACACTGAGGCAGGAAGGAAACGGAGAAGTCCTCTGATTCTTATGCTTCTCCGATTGACAGAGGAAGAATCTGAGGCCCAGGTGGCGTGGAAAAGGCCAAGGCCAGAATGTGACCTCGAGGGAGGGGCCAAGCGAGATGAAAAGGGGAACTAGAGCGAAATAGCTAGCACAAGCCAGGCTGGCCTGAGAAGGGAAGCTGCCAGCCTCAACCAGATCCTCTCCTATTCAGAGTTGGTCTCGGGTGCTCCCTTTGTGGGGCTGGTCTTAGGTGTCTAATGATGACACAGTACACAGTGACTCAATACATCTCAGAGCTCAGGGCTGACACAGACTTCAGAGGTGCCTTAAGCCAACCACCCATGTGTAACTTAACTACCTTTGTCATCTCCTAATGTGGGCTGTCTTGCGTTGGCTTGGATACCTCTAGGGATGGGCCAACACATGGACTCGTGGGCCAGCTTCATATTTAATCGGTGGGTTCAAAAACATCTCAAAAGGATTATGACTTGTTTGAGCCCCAGTTTCTCTACCTATAAAATGGAAAGCTTGAACTGGGTTGCTAGCTTCCCCACTGGGTTCCATAGAGCCCTGGGGTTTTCAGGAGCTACTCTGAAGCTGCTTTTGGGGTGACAGAGGCAATGGGGGGCAGAGAGCGAGGTCCAGGCAATCCATGGGCATCCGGGTTGTGAGGTTCTGTAGAGAGCTGCACCTCCAACTTGGAGCCATAACCTAATTCCTGTGGGGGACACAAACAGGAGTCTGTGGAGGGGGAAACTGAGGCAGGCATTGGGAAGAGGTGAGAGGAGCCCCTCAGGAAATGGGCATGCTTCTCCCCACCCTCCTTTGTAGCCACAGCCTACAGAGCCAGGCTGAGTTCTCTGTCCACAAAAGCATACCTCCCCAAAGCACTCCTCCCACTCCCCACCTGCCCCATGGAACCGAGGACACAAGAACAAAACCTTATCAGTTAATTACAGACCAGGTCAGCCACCCTGGGGGGGGGGTCTGAAAATCAAGCTCGGGCACCCCAGGGCTTGGTGCTGAAACAGGGTCTTGGCAATCAGCCCCACAATTCACTACCCAGCTGGGTTGCCTTGAGCTACTTACTTAACTTCTCAGTGCCTCAGTTTCTGTATCAGTAAAATGGCACCACACCGCAAAGGGTGATGGTGAGCATCAAGTGCTGCTGATGGGTGCAAGAGCCTAGCAGCAGCCCCCACTGCTGTTGCTGTCATTACTGACCCCTCATGCCACACGTAGGGAAAAATAAGAGGCACAAACTATGCTGCCCAAGGTCACACAGCCAGTTTGCAGCCCAACGTAGCTAGAACTATGACCAGCTGCCTGCTCTAAGGCTACTGCTTTGCAAGGGGAACTGAGGCCCAGGATCATTCAGGTGGCATGTGGCCATCTCAGATCTGCTTGACTTCAGCCTGGGCCCCTTCCGCACCAGTACACAGAGGCATGCCATCTTGGGCTGGGAGGGCATGCTCTTCCCAGCAGGGTTATTCTTATCTACCGAAGGTGCCTGCCCTATTCCTAGAAGTCGCGTGCACACATAAATGTTATGGCATCAAATAAAGGTCACCCTAAAGATTGAACGTAACTTGTTCTGTGCCACCCCCGTGCTCCACTGCCCCCCCCTTCTCCCCGAGGACTTTCATGTCAGCTCAGTGAGTTGCTTCCTGGAACATTTACATGATGCTGGCTCACCCCAGCCCCCCAGCCCTGTCATCAGTCACCGCAGTGACGTTACACACAAAGAATTTTGAGTCAAAGGGAGCTGTAGTGAGGTCGTTACAGCCAGAAAACGTCCTGTTTAACCACCTATTTCCTTAGAAACAGAAAATGTGAATAAATTTGGGCATAACTTCTAAACTAGGAAGAAAGTCCAGAACAGCAAACACGAGGATGCCTCTTTGGAGATAGAATGCATGAGATCTTAACGGATCTCTAATTAAATCAATCTGCCCTGTCTTGGACCTGGCTGCTGTGGGTATGTCTCATTAAAAAGCCGAAGTCCCACAGGGACTATCCAGCTAAGTGGCTAATCAGCTACTCGACAATGAGGTCCACAGCAGCACCCAGGAGGAACCGGCTGTATTCCGAAGACACCAGGCAGTGTCCACAAAATCTGGGTTCCCAGAGGTCCCCTTCCCCCCTGGTCCCACGTTCTGCAGATGCAGGTCTGAGTTCCTCACTTCTACTTGTGTGACCCCAGAGAAGTGACTTTGTCCTGTTTCCCTCACATGGAAAACAAGACACCACCTTCTTTGCAGGGGCACAGTGAGGCTTAAAAGTATGTATGTCAAAGGGCCCAGTGCAGAGCCTGGAACCTGGCAAGGACTCCAGCCTCAGAAGGCTCCTACCATTTCCTCGTGTCCCGGATCCCCCCGCATCAAGCACAAACATACACTTCCTCCGGTACTCCACCCCGCAGACTGCCCTGCCAAGCACAGGCCACACTTGCCATTCTGCCACCAACTTACTACGTATCTTCAGGCAAGTCCCTCTCCCTCTGTAGACTCAGTTTCCTCATCTATCACATAAGGCTGTTGGGTTCGAATGACCTTGAAGATCCTTTGCTGCCTGACGTCTGAACGTGCCAGAGTGCCCCAAAGGCCCTCCTGTAACCACCACTCCTTTAACCACAGGCCAATGACTGCTGAATGCAGGACTGGCTGGAGCGGGGCCCTGGACTGGCACACCGCAGTGCTCCCACAGAGATGATGCTTCACCAAGCCCAGTGGAGGTGATGGGATATGGCAGTGGGAGTGGGTGTCACTACAGTCTTGAGGTGAAGAATATCCCATCAGCACTTCCCTAAGTCACCGGAGGAGAGCAGCCCTCAGCCCCAGCTCTCCCCCTCCATAAGACCCAGCACCAGCTCTCTGCCTCCTGTTGCCCACAGAGGCCACTCTGCCAGGAGAGATCAGGAGAGAGCCTGAGGCCCTGCAGGAGTCTGGCCTAATTGCTCCCTGCCTCAGCCCCTTACCAAGTGGCCAAGCATTCTGGAGGCCACACTGGTGGCCAGATCATCAGTTTCAATGAACAGGAGAGCACAAGGCAGAGTCCTAGAGGCAGGGTCTGAATTTGTACCCATATCCTTCAGCAGCTGTCCTATGAGGTCTCTGCAGCCCCATGAGCTAGCACTTAGCATGGGCCCAGCACACACTAAGCGCCCAGTCAACGTTGCTTCTTTTCTTCTTTCTTTTAATTCAAGAGGAATCAAGAGAATGTGCTCAAAGACACGAACACCAAGCGAACAATAGGAAGGCCACAGAAAGGGGCACCTGTACCCCAAATCCCAAGACACACAGGGCACCAGTTCACTAGGCCTCAAAATTCAGAGTGGCTCCCAACCTGTTCCTGGGCACCTTCCTACACTCTAGACCCACGTGGTGCCCCATTCATGTTCCTGCCTTATGTGGGGTCAGAGGGGACCAACCCACATGACTGTTCTTCTGTCTCTGGACTGTGCACTTGAGCCAGGATGACCCACATGGGTGGTTTCTCCCCACTGCCCTGCTCATGCCCAAGGCCTGTCCAAGATGGCAGATAACCTAATAACCATTCACTCCTTAACGATGCTCCAGGCATTATCCTGATGAAAACAAATCCTTAGGATACCGCACACAGGGTCACTTTCTTTTGGGTCTCATACAATTGCTTGGACAAGATTTTGTTGTCAGGGGACAACAGGAAAACAGCCACAGGAGGAAAGTCTCTGTATTTTCTATAAACCTGCCACATAGACCGGGGGACTTTACGCTGCTTCCAGCTACATGCCAAAGATATCCTGGTATGGCGCAAGGGATAATTCTATTCCCAGTGATCTAACCCACCTCCTTCTACTAGATACCAAAAACAAGGTGACCCGCATGCTTCTTTTATTGCCCTGGCTGCTAGGAAGCTCCAGGGAAGTTTTCTATCTCAAATGCTGTATTTTTCTTCAGTAGAAATTCCCCATGTATTTTGGGGGGTTGACTTGGTTAACTGTACTTGGTACTGTGTACGTGGACTTCCACTGTGCCTGCCAGGTACTTCCTGATGTAGACGAAACATGAGCTGGTGAACCGGAGTGAAGATTCAACACAGCACTGCCCTCCAAGCACCACGTTCAAAGCACAAACCTTCCTCTGTTGAGGCTGGCTGGGGACAGCCCAGGAGTGTCCCCTCTGCCTCCCTGCTGAGTTGCGAGTCCCTATGCCAGCAGCTCTGCTTACCTGTCATGATCCTCTGGGCCTCGTAGGGCTCCATGTACCCAGCACTCTCTCCCTTTCCTGCTTTGCTCTTGAGATCATTCTTGGCATCAAAGGGATCTGAATAGTCATCAGCGATGGTCACCTGCAAGGAGCAAGATGGCAGGAGTGTAAGTCCACCTCTGGCTTTCTGCTTCCCTTCTGTTCATAGTCAGGCTTTGCTCCAACAAACATAAACAAAGCCTGCATCATACCGGCAAGGAGCAGGGGGTTGGAGACAGGAAATAGAGCTGGTGCCTGTCCTTGGGGAGCTCCCATTCTTGCAGGGGTAACAGAGAGACCCACACTGGCAGAGCTCCTTGCCTCTGAGCCTATGCCTGCAGCGTGGCTGCTCCAGGCACAGCTCCGCGAGAACAGAAGGGCATCTGGATAAAGAACCACAAAGGCAAAAACCTGGAGGGTGTCTTTGGGGAATGTGAGTTGCTCAATTTAATGGAATGGAAATGGAGGAAAGTTGGAAATGAGATAGCAGAAAGCCTAGAGATGCTGACAGGCTCCTGGTGCTGGCTGAGGCCTAGAAGAGCCTGTCTAGAGATAATTATGTTCAGCGTTCAATCTTCCCCGAATCTGGAACACAAGCATGCCTTGGGTAATCAGACAACAATTTGGTGAGATCAACGCACTGCAAACATGACCATGGCCCCAGGCAGACCCAATGAAAACACAAAAGCAGCTCATGGAAGGACAGACTGCCATGGCCAGAAAGAGGCTTATAAGCAATACATTGGAAGACTCTTCTATCACAGATGGGGAAACAGGTCCAGAGAGAGAAGGGGCCTGACTTAGACCCTCCGCCAGACCCTCTGTCTCCCAGGGTCATTCTCCTGGCCTCCTCACTTGTCCATATTTAAGAAAACAGCAAAGTCCCACCACAAACACAGTCACACTGGGGTAGGCAGTCAGGGCAGGGAGGGGAGTCCTAGGAGTATATGCCAGAATCTGAGATTTGAACATTGCAGAGACAAAGTTCCACATTTTCCCTGGAGGAGGAGAAAAATTCTTGGGCTAAGAGTAAATACGGCAGTTTTCTCTCCCGTTCTTACTTCCTAAGCTTCAGGAGGGGCACACTAACCAGTGAGGAAAGGACATGAACCCATCCAACCTGTTCCCTGTCACAGCACCCTAGCTCCACCTCAAACTCGCTGTGACCTCTGTTCTTTGCCCCTTTGGTCACATCTGGCAAAGGGCAAGTCCTAAGCCTCCCAGCCAGGGCCACCTAGCTGCCTCTCTTGGGAGGGGATAGGTTAGCATTTCTCTCAACCCTTGGGGTTACATGAATTGTTATTTAAATTGTGGGTTTAATTAGAAACCGCAGGAGCCTCCTCTCTCTCCCAGCTCCTGGAATGTAAGGCATTTGAGGGGCCTATAAACCCAGGGGAAGGGAAAATCCCCCTTTGTGTGCCTGGTAAATGGCAGCTTGTGGCGGTGGCCCTGGCAGGGTGAGCAAGTGACCTTCAGCTGCCAGGAATGTGATGCCCGCGGAGGGACAGCGGGCAGGGCAGCAGCTCTGTCACTGGAGTGTGGCCGGGGGCTGATGGGAGGCGTAGCACACAGCCACCGCTGCTCCCCGAACAAGAGCAGGTTTATCAAGGAACGACCCAGGGCTGGAGCGCCTGCCATCTGAGCACGTGTGACCCTGCTGCCACCGCGCTGCCACTGCTACATCATGGCTGTGGGTCAGGCTCGGAGTCCCAGCAGGGACACTTCCAGATGCTGACATTGTCATCATGGCCTGAGACTCACTGAGCTCAAATGACACCAGGCAGGGGAAAGATGGCAGTGGGGGAGCACTGGGTCTGGCAATGTCTTTCATTTGATATTTCTACTCTACCATTTGCAGAATTCATTAGGGAGAAAATTATACACGTGAACCACTGTCAAACAGAACAGCTCAGAGGCTGATCTGATCTAGGGTTTTGTGTCTCAGAGTCCAAGGGACCAGAAATCCAAATAGAGAAAATGATGAGCCCACTGGAGATGACATCCACTCTCCTTTCTCTCACCCTGGCTTTCCTTACCATCTCTTTTCAACATGAACGTCCTCCATCTACTCTAGGGAAGGAGCAAATATTTCTGCAAGAAAAGCAAATCATTTTGGGGGGATTAGCTGAGGAAGGGGAGGACAGAGGAGGGAGTGGGCTGCAGTCTCCATAATCTAGAAATCAACATTCCAGCTCCTCTCGGAAGTGCTCTGTAATTTGCAAACAGGGAAGGCTTGCAGGATATAAACCAAATCTTTGTTCGCCCTGGGACAGGAGCTCTGGGAGGCCGTGGGTTCAACAGACACTATCTGTATTTTCTAATTAAAACGAGATCTGAGCTCAGGTTGTCAAGGGGGCCCCCAGCTGCCTGCCCTGCTTACTTCCGTTTCAATAAGAATTTACAAATCCTAAAACCAGGAAAAGCCCCTGGTCCCTGCTGACACATATGGTTCCAGTTATACCTGCTGACAGTTGAAAATCCTTCCATTAAAAAAAAAAAAAAAAGGTTTACAATTCTGTTAGTTTAAGAAGCAAATCAGAAGGTTCCTAAAATGTATATTTAATCAATTTGCTTTTCAACTTCAAAGTGAGGTTGGTAGGGGGAGGGAATTTGAGGTTTGAGCAACCTGAAACTTGGCAAACACTCACTGAGTTGTCTGACCTTTCACAAAATCATGTCCTCGTTTTTGGAGTAAAAGTTTAACCAGGTGCTAGGAGAGTTGAGCAGGCAGTTAACCAGAGTGCCGAGCGACTTGCCACAGGCCCTAGCCACCAGCCCTGGGCAGTGTAACTGCTGTCCAAGCTGCCCAAGACTCACTGTAAGTCAGGAGGGCTGGCAGAGGGCTTGAGTGGAGGCTGCTGATTTTCTTTTTTCTTTTTTAATGATTTTTTTTATTATATTATGTTAATCACCATACAGTACATCCCCGGATTGCAATGTAAAGTTCGATGCTTCATTAGTTGCGTATAACACCCAGTGCACCATGCAATACGTGCCCTCCTTACTACCCATCACCAGACTATCCCATTCCCCCACCCCCCTCCCCTCTGAAGTCTTCAGTTTGTTTCTCATAGTCCATAGTCTCTCATGTTTCATTCCCCCTTCTGATTACCCCCCTTTTCTTTATCCCTTTCTTCCCCTACCGATCCTCCTAGTTCTTATGTTCCATAGATGAGAGAAATCATATGATAATTGTCTTTCTCTGCTTGACTTATTTCACTTAGGCTGCTGATTTTCTGATTTAAAAAAAGGGAATGAGTTGGGGCGCCCGGGTGGCACAGCGGTTAAGCATCTGCCTTCGGCTCAGGGCATGATCCCGGCATTATGGATCAAGCCCCACATCAGGCTCCTCCGCTATGAGCCTGCTTCTTCCTCTCCCACTCCCCCTGCTTGTGTTCCCTCTCTCGCTGGCTGTCTCTATCTCTGTCAAATAAATAAATAAAATGTTTNAATGAGTTTCCCCAGGGGTGGGCTTGGGTTTCTGCCTGAGGCTGACTCTGCTTTACTTTAAAATGCCCTCCAATCTAATTGAACAATTCAACCAAAAAGGAGCCAGTCGGGACTTCTCTGTGGGTCAGGCCACATGGGCACACAGAAGCTTTTCTTGATTTCAAACTTGGATTGGCAAAGACCTGACAGGCATCGGACCCCTTCGTGTGACCTGCTCATGGTCCCACAGGGCAGGCGCAGAGCTGAGAGGGAGTCCCAGGCCACTGGTCTCACCAGTCCACTACAGAGCTGGGCAGCAGCAGAAAGGCAGGCTGTTGGAGCCTGTCAAACCAGTGGGTCATATTCGCTTTCTTGGCTTCCTGGGATGGGTGCACTTGTCCATCTTTGAAAAAGGAGGAGAGTTATGGCTAAACCCTAGGCAAGGCTTTTTTTGCTTTCAAACAAAACTGGAGACCTTGGGTCAGCCCAGTGCCCCAAAGGACTTTCACAGGCTTATAAAGCCGTGAAACTGGGGGTCCTTGAGAGACCTGCTCCAAACTCTTGTTTTGTAATGGCCCACTGCAGCCCAGAGGGTTCTAGACTGCCACCATGTTTGCTGCCTTTCTGACAAGGTTCTGTGAGCTAGCTGCGGACTGGGAGTCAGCACCACAAGCCTCCTTTCTGGTTTGCACACACTGCTCTGTGAAACTGGTCCCTCCCTTCCAGTAGTCTGAGGCCTGGGTGTTTTTATCTTGGGAATTTAGCTGTGTGAAGCAGTCTTCCTGTTCACGCCCAAAGGGAAACACTAGAGGAAGCTGAGTGTTGCCACTTGACCACACATGGCCACATGCTTCTGTGAGACAGTGCACCTGTGGGGAGAATGGGGTCCTCTCCACATGCTCTCAATGGAAAGTTAAACTGGTAGAGCCACTTTGAAGGACAGCTTTTGGCAAAACCCATGAAAATCCAAAAATGCATATGGATTGACCTTGCAATTTCACTTCTCAGTATTTATTCCCAAATGTACACAAGGACATGGGAGAGAAATCTCATTGGAGCACAGAATAATGAGAAACCGTAAGTGCGTGCGATAACCATCAGTAAGAGAACTACTAAATAAACCGCGCTAGCTCCACACGATGAACTATTACGCAGCAGATTAAAAAAAAAAAAGCAGGGGCGCCTGGGTGGTGCAGTTGTTAGGCGTCTGTCTTCGGATCAGGGCGTGATCCCGGCGTTCTGGGATCGAGCCCCACATCAGTCTTCTGAACTAGGAGCCTGCTTCTTCCTCTCCCACTCCCCCTCCTTGTGTTCCCTCTCTCGCTGGCTGTCTCTATGAAATAAATAAATAAAATCTTTAAAAAAAAAAAAAAAGCAGTTGCTCTAATATGCACTCACATAGATCTCCATGACGTAGCTTTGAATGGAAAAAAGCAGGTTGTGGAATGATAAATACAACATGATACTTATTTATGAAAACTAAAACAGAAACCTTTATTTAATGTAAAGAAGAGGTCTAGGGACATATAAACTTTATTTTTAAAATTTTTTTAAGGTTTTATTTTTCAAGTAATCTCTATACCTGACGTGGGGCTTGCATTCAAACCCCCAAGATATCAAGAGTTGCACGCTCTACCGACTGAGCCAGCCAGGTGCCCCAAAGGAGATATAAACCAAACAGATACCTCCTCTGGGACGAGGGAAGGACTGAGATTGGGTGGTTAGAAGAAATCAAAGGAGATTTGTCTGTAACGTTAACACATTTTTCAAATAAGGAAAACTTAGTGTATTACATGCAAAACTAAACTTGTAAAAAAGCATGCCTCCTCAAAGGCTATTTTTGGTACAGTAGATTGTTTCCCAAACTTGCCTGAAGGTAGCAATGGCCTGGAATGCCTGCTAAAAAAAACAGATTCCTAGCCCCAATAATCTATGTATTTAATAAGTAACCCAGGTGATTCTTACCAGGAAAAGTTTGAGAAGCTTTAAGTGAGAGCCAGCACCCTCCCCCACCAATCTAAAGCTAAGCCTCCAGATATCGCTTTGGAATTTCACTTTCCCCAGGTATTTCTCAGCCATGTTCATTCAACTGAGGAAGGAAGTTGATGTTAAATGCAGTTCTCGCTTGCTTTCTTCCCTGGGGATTAAGTGGAATAAGAAATGACCCAACATGCCTTGGTCCATCTCCAGAATCAAAGATGTGGAGGTAATGGCATTCCCTGTGCAATTCTGAGGGCTGGCCCCAGATGAAGCAACCCACCCTGGGCAGGGGGGAGAGGGCTACTAGGCAAGACCCTGTCCTGCCCCACCCCAGCAGGGGAGGCCGGGTCTGACGACAGTCCTGGCCTTGAGGCTATGTGAGGCTCTCTGTCCTGAAGGATAGACCCTTTTGGGCCAATTCTACCTGGCTCTCGGCAAACTCTGCAGGAAGATTGAACAGCCCCATGAAGGGCTGACAGGACGGTGGAGAGCGGCCACTGCGGAAATGCAGGAAGCATCCCCAGTAAAGTCACTTCAACCTTGGTATAAAGAGAAAAAAAAAAAAGTAAGGAGAGGGGGAATAGCTGCCACCTTCCAGGAATGGGTGACCTGCACTGTCCCCACTGCCCCACGGGCACATCCTCCGAGCCATAAGGTCACTTCCACATGCTCTGCTGCCTGTGGGAACTGGCAGCGTCGAGCTGGCCCTGCTCAACCACTTGTTGAATGAGGCAAGATGAGTCTCCCCCATGTGCTGCTTTCCTCTCCCTGGGAAGTGAAGGGGCAGCACCCCATGAGGTCCTGGGTCCTTTCCAGGCCCATGACTTCTTTCTGCTCTACCCCAGAGCAAACTACATATGAACACACCTGGGAATGTTCTACATGGTCCCAGCCGGACCAAGTCCTTGTCAGTTTGCCATTAAGGCCGTACATTAATTTTCTTAACAGTTTGGGGGTCACAGATCTCTTCAGAAATCTGCTAAGTGATGAAGTTGTGGCTCTCTCCACCACGTTTATATATGCCTGCAAAGTGAGGGCACATTTCAAAAAGGTCAGGAGCTCTATGTTAAGACCCACCCCCCATGCATTTGAGCTCTTTTAAAGAACAGCTAAGATGAGATGTATGCTCTATGCCTTAGAGTGGCAGTGGGTACTGACCCTCATAATTCAACATGCATCACTCATCTGGCTGAAAATACAGTGTGGGGTGTGACCGGCCTGTCATTTGCCTGGAGAGTGTGAGGGCACAGAAAGAGCGGCCTGAGGCGATGTGTTGTGGCTTATCGCCACACAGCACTCAAGGCGACCTGGCCATTTCGCTCACTCTGGAGGTCAAGAGGGCTCCTTGAAGGTGATCAAACAGCATGCAGGGCATGAGGTGGCAGCCTCAGCCAGAAGGCTCCATGCCTCTGTCTCCCATCAGGGGACTAGGCAGACTGAAGTCCTGGTCCTCCTTTGAGATTCACCATGACACAGGCCCTGGCAGGCATGATGTCCCCACGATGGAAGATCTGATGCCATGCCAACTAGGAGACGACATTAAAGAAACAGGGATCTGGGGGTCTGGAGAGGGAATTAAATGACCAGCAGGCTGCCTGGGAAAGAGGCAGTGGACAAATGTTCTGCTTAGACCCAGAAACTATACGGAAGCAAGCTCAGTGACTCAGAAGGGCCATCTAAAGGAAGACACTGCCTGGAAACCAGAGTTCTTATCACTTCAGTGTCAGAGCAGAAATGCCAAGGTGGGTGTCTGCTTTGGGTGGAGGTCAGCTAACCAGGTATCACCTGTCTGTGCAGTTTTCTTCGCACAGATTCAGCTGCCCCACAGCAGAAGTTCAGCTTCAAGAAATGCCTAGATGGGTGGTTGTCTGCAGAATCCCCAACGTGACCCAGGCAGGCGGTATTTCCAAAGCTCCGAGGCTAACCTGTGACAGCCGAGCTGCAGCAGCTGCCTGGGGCCGGGTAGATAACACAGGAGAGGCAGTGGCACCTCAGGAAGGACACCAGCAAGCAGGGACAGCCCAGACAAGCAGAGTTCCGGAGTGCAGCTGGCTCGGCCACAGCCTTATTGGGTAACGCTGGGCAACCTGCTTTATCTCTCAGTTTCAGCAATTCCTCTGTGCCATGGAACAAAACCGTTTGCCATCTCAGCTTCACCTGAATGTTGTAAGGAGCAAACACTGAGATGATTTGGGGATGTGTCAGCAGTTTATAAAGAAAAGGCTATCGTGGCAACTTCTGGGTGCCCAGGATGGAGCTACGTCCTGGGGAGGGTCTCTGCCCACAAGAAGCAGAAATTTAGTGAAGACAAAACAAAGACGGAGAAGAACCCGTCAAGCCCCAGTGGTGACAGAGGAAACTGGCTGCCTTTAGGCATGACAACAACTGACACTGTTCTCAACCACAAAAAGAAAAAATGTTTGTGAACAACCCTTTCCTCCCCTTCTATGCTTTGGGAAAGGTGTACCTCCTAGTTGGGGGGAACCAGCCAAGAAGAGAACCTCTTGGGATGCTCAGGGCTACCCCACCTGTGTGCTGGGAGATAGTAGTGTGCTCCTGGTCTCTAGGGCTCCGAACGGCTCACAGAACCCCTGTAAGACACACGGGGTTGTGCGGATGTCCCAAATGGAGATACTAGCAAGCGCCATCTGCTCGCCTCTCCCTGTCCCTGACTTTGACCATCATAGACCAACTTTCCTTACAGGCGTACCAATATATCATTTCTGACATGGTAAGGAAATTAATTTGGGGAAGATTAATTAGCTACATTCATGCATTCAGCACAACTGGAAATCAGATGGTGGGGTTGCGGGGCGGGGGGCGGTGTGTGGTGGTGGTAGTGGTGGTTTCCACACCAACCTAGGACTGATTTCCTTTCTCTCCTCTGAGGTCTGACTCAGCCATGCAGAGTTACCTCAAAGTTCTAAGGCCCTCTTTCATGCATGGAGGTCAAGTGCTTCTAGTGATGGGGAGTTCATGACTTCCTAATTCACATATTTGGGACAGTCTTCCTCCAGCAGGCGCCATTCATTTCTTTGTGCAGACCTTGGGTGCTCTTTAAAGACCAGTCAGTTACCTGCCCCCACCCCCACCCCATGTCGGGAGGCAAGGGGTGTTTTAAGTGGTCTCCACTGGTCTTTCCAGTCCTGCCCCTCCCACGGCCACAGCTGCTTGACTAGACACCTGCAGGCTCCAACTTGTTAAGAAAAACATATTTCAAATTACAGCCTCTGTCAGCTCCTCTTAGGCCGTGCTTGCTCAGCCCCCCTCTCTCTCTCACATACACAGTCACATACACATCTCACCCTCTTCTCTCGGCTTAACCCTGTGGAGAAGGCTCTGGGTCCCGGGTGGGAGGCTGCTGGAGTGGAGCCAGGCCCAGCCCTCTGTTTACTCCAGAGCTTACTCTTAAGTGGTAGGGACTAGCTTCTCGGCATCTCTCAAGCAGCACAAGATTCTATTTTGAACTCAAAAATAGCTCAGTCCTAGAATTTCTTCATTGCTTTCGGCCAGGGCCAAAGTCAGAATTCACGGCATCCCTCCTGAGGACAGAAGCACCCGGGGGTCTGCAGTCATTACATATGAGGTCAGAGAGGAAAGAACCCTGGGAGATAATGGAGTCCAGTGAGTTTCAAACTTTCATGTGTGTAATTGTGTAAAGGAAATCTCACATGGAACCCCAACATGTGCCACACTGCCCGCAGTCTGAAAATCATGAATTCACTGGGGAAAAGGCCTCGGGTGCGTGGGTGGTAAAGGTCAATGCCAAAAACAGTTAACTCAAGGTTTCCTAACACAGGTCCACACTGTTTCTGCAGTACCTGATTGGTATCTAATTTTTCTCTTGAAATCATTCCTGACATGGGGTACCTGGCTGGCTCAGCCGGAAGAGCATATAACTCTTGATCTCGGGGTTCTGAGTTTGAGCCCCATGTAGGGTATAGGAATTACTAAAAAAATTAAATAAAACTAAAAAAAAAAAAAATCATTCCTAACATTGTCAGTTTGCACAATCACTCTCCCCACCCCCAGGAGAAGCCCCTTAGCGCCTCTTGCAAGGACCACGACCCACATCATCCACCCCTGGGCTCTGGCTCAGCGCTGCCCAGGCCTCCGACAAACCCCACCAACCTCCACCCACCTTTCCAGATAGTTCTTTCTTGCAAGCTTCTTGCTCAAGTGGGACAAGTGTTCCTCCTTGGGTTTGGGGTCACTGCCTAGAAAATCCTCCCAGACCAGCCCTGGATCAAGGAGGGTAAGATAGGGGTGGCTGGGCGGCTCAGCTGCTTAAGTGTCTGCCATTGGCTCAGGTCACGATCTCAGGGTCCTGGGATTGAGTCCTGAGTTGTCGGGCTCCTTGCTCAGTGGGGAGTCTGCTTCTCCCTCTCCCTCTGCCCCCTGCCCGACTTGTGCTCTCAAATAAATAAATAAAATCTTTTAAAAAAAGAAGGTTAAGATCAAGATCAGGATTTTCTTCTTTGCAGGACACTTAAGGCTAGAAGGATAGGAGAATTATCATCTGGAGCAGGGACATGGGATGGCCCTGAAAGGCCCTTACTTCTCTGTGCCTCAGCTGCCTTGTTTATAAAATGATGACAACAGGATGAAGACAAAATGAACCACTACTAAGTGAGGTAGAACGGGCCCGGCACACGGCAAGCACTCAAGACATGTCAGGTGTGACTATCATCATCTCAACCCATCATCCGGCCTGATGGATTCCCTTGTCTTATGGGAAAAGCAACTGAGGACTGGAGAAGGGAAGGGGCTTGTGGAGGTCACCTGGATATCCAGGAAGAGAATGAGTCACTGGGATGAAAAAGCCAAATTCTCAGCAAATCCCAACCACAGGAGGACCTGTCATTTGGTAACCTATCTTGCCTGCTTCCAAAATGGGTTTTGGACAACTGAATTCAAGTCCTTTTTCTGCTCTTGGTAGGCCCGGCCCTTCTGCCGCTCCCTTCCCGAGAAAGGATCAGGAATGCCCGTGAGGCTTTCTCACGGTAATAGAAGACTCTGTACAGTAAGAACAACTTCTCCAGTGTTCTCACAGGAAAAGTATGTAAAGCAAAACAGCAGAGCCTAGAAGCCAAAGGCCTTCCTGAGGGCTATGGTACCTTTCAAAGCCAGGCCTCCATGCAGGCCATGGAGGTGAGCAGGAGTGGGTGGGTGGGTGATGGGGTCTCTCCAAGCCTGTATGAGCTCTGTGCCCAGAGCTGACATTAAAGGGAGAAAGGGCTCAAGCCAGGTGCAGCCCGTGTGATTGGCGACAGTGGCCCAGGATCCTTAATAAGTGAAGGGGTGCTTCTCTGGATGGGTCCCATTAGGATGATGCGTGCACATTTCTAACAGGAGAGCAGCAAGGCAGGCCGGAGCAGCTTTAAAACAAGCAGCACTAAACAGCTGCCCTCCCCCCAAGAGTTACTGCCTTTTTATTGAGGACATGCAGCATGGGCCATAATTACCACCACCGTATTTGATGGTTCCCAATTATATATATTCCACTTAATGGTGGGTGCTCAATAAATGGTGATTCACTTTTTAAAATGATGCCATCTTCTCGAGTCCTCCAGCAACCAAGCCTCAATTAACTCTTTCTCACACGCAGACCTCTAGGCTAAGAAACTGTCCCTGAACCCCAAAGCACTTCTCATATGGACTCAGCACTTTCCAATGTACAGGAACATTCCTGGGCACAGAGCTTTGCCACAACACACCCTGTCTGTAACAGTGTCAGCGGCTTGTTCAACCACATGCGTCCCCTCCTCACAACATGCCAGGCAATGAGCTCTGAGCTGGGAGGCAGCAAGGAGCAAAGGCAGGCCTGTTCCCCTAACTCATGGTGCTTCCGGTCTCCTGGGGAGTAGTGTTCATCAGTTCCCCTCCCTGGGGAGGGCAGGTGAGACTCAGCCAGCGTGTGCCAAGCAGAAAAGTAAGTGCACGGGAGAGGCCCCTTCATACCCTGTCCGGAATTGCAGCTATGTGGACACCTGTCTGCGTCGCCAAACCTGGGAGGCAGGTTCTGGAGCTGGTTCCCTCTGTGCCACAGGCAGGTCCAGCGGGCAGCAGGGCCCCTACAAGGGGTGCTGGATAGGAGCCATGACAGGCAGGGTGGTACTGGAATCGATTCAGAGGTCCCAGGTTCAGTGCTTCCTGGCTTCTCACCAGCTGTGGGGCGCTGGGCATGTCTCTTATCTTTTCTGAGACTGAGTTCGCCCGCCCACCTTCACTAGGAGAACATCTTCCTCCTGGGGTAGGAGGAATCTGAGTCAATGGACCAAAGGATAACGTCATGGCCAGCACATTTTGGCAAGGGGAAGAGGCACTGGAAAACATGGAAAGGATGCTATTCTCATCTTTGAGAGGCCGCAGGCCACATATGCCTCAGTTTGGGTTCCCCCAGACACAGACCCTGAAGCCAGAATTCAGGGGCAAGCCCTTTATTTGGGACCTAAAAGTTATGAGGGGTGTGGAAATGAGCGAGGGAAGGGAAGGCAGCAGAAAAGCTGGGTAATCAAACCAGCTACTAAGGTGGGCAACTAGAATTTCATCCAACAGGGAAACTGGGAAATCATGCACAAGGCACCCGTCAGAATTACATTACCAAGGGCAAAGGAGCTGTGGGGGCTAGACACCAGCTAAATCCTGGAGTCACCACTGGAGGCTGCTTGTGGGGCCCTGCCCCTGGCCTCTCTCCTGTGTGTGGGAAGGGTGGCTACCCCCATCCCATGTTCTGCATGAAGCCCTGGGGTAGATATGGGTTCAAACCAACTGGAGAAGGTCAAACTGGTGGGGCAGGAAGGACTTTGTGGGGACTGACAGCACCAGCTGCCTAGGGCTGGGAAAAGCCTCAGGGAAAGACAGTGAGGTGAGCTGAGAAGTCCCACCTGGCAAGTTTACCCAAGTGAAGCAACAGGAGGGCCAGTCAGATTGACCTGGGCTCCTGTGCCTCTTGGCCCCTAACCTGCCCAGGTCACTGGTCTCCCCTGAGTTTCAGTTTCCACATCGGTGAAATGGGAAGAAGGATCTTCCTGTCCCATTTTCCCCCTGGGACTTCCAGCAAGTAATGGCTTTGCAAAGGCAATGGGGGCTGTACAGAATCTCGGAATCAGGCCATGTCCAGACGCCATCCTCCCCAGTGCAGAGACTAGTAGACAGAGGACCACTGAGCTTTCCAGGCTGAGAGAACACTGTTCCACAGATACACTCTGGTCTCAAGAGCCTCCCCTCCATGGTCCTGGCCTCTTTGCTGTTATCTTACCCAGAGATGCCTAGTTGGTAAACATGTGATGATTGCAGACCACTGTGGCCTTTGCCCTGAAAACTCCAGAGCGCTGCCACGGCGCCTGAAGCTTTCGACACCGGGGCGGTCTGATTGGCTCTGTCCCTCTCCACCCCCCCATGTCTACTCACAGCAGAAAGGGGTACAAGCAAATGCTGGATGAGTCAGTGAGTTAATGAATCCAGGGAGGGTCTGTTGGGCCATTTCTCTCTGCACAGAAGCCCAAAGACCACGCACACAAGGGGCCTCTCACGGTAGGGCACTATAAACAAGCACATTTTTACCTAAGCACTTGTATACTTCTTAGCTTGGCCACTTCCTGGCTTGCATGACCTTAGGCAAGCCACATGACTTACTTGACCTCTCTGTCCTTAGTTTCCTTCATTAATAAAGTTTGAATAATACTAAGATTTCCCTTATGAGGTCATTATGAGACTTGTTTTAACATTTGTCAAATGCTTAGAACCATGCACAGAGCAAAGGTAAGCATCACTGAAGTAAATATATACATACGTGCCTCGCATGTGCATTTGCAGCCACACACGCATGCACACGGATGTCCACAAAAGCACATATGCCCACACTTCCACGAGCTCCAGCACAGCCGGGGCCCTGATTTGCTTTTTCCAGATGTGTTGTGAGGTCAGATATGTGCACTCTGCCACAGCCAATGCGCCATAGTCTGCCTTAAACAAAGATAACCCACTGAGCCAAGTCCAACCAGTACACTGACAGCCAGCGCTGCGAAGCCCGGTCCTTTGCACCATTCCAGTTATCTGCCCGGCCCGGGCTCTTCTATGCCAGCTTGCTGCTCTAGGCAGAGAACACCTGCTCCCCCCCAACCCTGGGACAGGTGGCCTCAGACCCACTGGACCTCAGTGGAGCATAACACCTCTCCCTGGAGATATGGAGTTAACAGAGCAAACACGGGCAGGTGAAACCACAGAGAAAGCCCAGATAAACACCGCCTGCCTTGCCTCCTTCCTGTAGGTTCATACGAGGCCTCGCCTCTATAATCCCCTCCACAGGCTTTCTTCTCCGACCTCAAGCTTCCAGGCAGAGGGCTGGGGAGAGCAGAGGAGATGCTCTAAGCAGGGATTTCAGGGCCCAGTCAAAACACTCTATTTGTTGGGCTCCGTACAACAGGTTCTTATTTTTACACGCCAGTACTTCAGGAGTCTGATGTCGATGGTGCCCAGCGCCGGCTACATAGGCACGTGGCCTCTGCACTTGGTTTCCTGTTCTGTTGCCCTTTTTTTTTTTTTAAAGATTTTATTTATTTATCTGACAGAGAGAGAGACAGCCAGCAAGAGAGGGAACACAAGCAGGGGAGTGGGAGAGGAAGAAGCAGGCTCCCAGCAGAGCAGGGACCCTGATGTGGGGCTCGATTCCAGGATCCTGGGATCACGCCCTGAGCCGAAGGCAGACACTAACTACTGAGCCACCCAGGTGCCCCTGTTCTGTTGCCTTCTTGAAATTATTCATAATTTCTGAACGAGGGGCCACATGTGTTCTTATTTTGCACTGGAGGGCCCCATAAATCATGTTGCCAATCCTGATGGTCTTCACATCCAGAAGTTTCCATGGGGAACTTGAAGCCCAAACTCTAATCCCTTCCTCTCTCCACCTCGGCACCAATGGCTAAGTCACACTCCCTGTTGGGACCTTAGTGTCCCCATCTGTAAAATGGGAAGGGGCCAGAATTCTGTATTTCACAGACCACTGTAATTACCAACAAGGGGAGGGGAAAAGACGCAGGATCACAACACTAAAAGAAACCCAACTACCACCTGTCCTCACTGACATCTTTGAATGGAAAGAAAAACATGATCAATAGTAAAAAGGAAATTGAGAATAAAGCACAGTCCTTTCAGAAACGAATTTAACTTCACAAAAAACTCCCTAACTTTTCACTTTTCTAATTGCAATGGAGGTTACTATGCTTTTGGGGAAAGCACTAGACCACTGGGGAATTTCAGTCTTTCCAACATTATTTTGAAAGTCACTCCTGGGCGCCTGGATGGCTCAGTTGTTAAGCGCCTGCCTTTGGCTCAGGTCATGATCCCAGCGTTCTGGGATCGAGTCCCGCATTGGGCTCCCTGCTCAGCGGGAATCCTGCTGCTCCCTCTCCCACTCCCCCTGCTTGTGTTCCCTCTCTCTCTGTCAAATAAATAAATAAAATCTTAAAAAAAAAAAGTCACTCCCTCCTTTAGGCTGCTGTACATCTACGGCTCAGGGCGCTGGCTTTTCCTGCTCCCCCCTCCACTCCCTGCTCACTCCAAGGGCACATTCTAGACCACCACTGAGGACTGGCCTCTAGGAAACACCAATACAGCACTTGACAGTAGCCTCATGCATCAGGCACGAACTGGCCCTAATTTATTAGTTCACGTGGTAAAATTACCTTCCAAAGGGAGTGTCATAAATCACCCACTACCGGAAATGTTCTATCCTTAAAGGGAGGCAAAGGTATCTTGAACTGAATCCCAGACTTATCAATTTCAAGAGCAAACTTTGATCCACTGCTGCTGTGTTAATCAAGTGATCAGGGAGGCCCGGCCCCTTGCTGATAGCGTAGCTGCCACAGACATCCCAACCCTCCACCGGCTTTCTCTCTTCACACATCTCTCTGTGGAGTCATGCTGAAGCCATGCGTGACTCACAGGGACTGACTCCTGGAGACAAGTGTTCTAAGAACCTCAGACTAGCCCCTCTCCAAGAGCCTGAGCATTCTAGAGGATTAGAATACACAAGAGTTGTATTACAGATGTGATGGTGACAATGAAGAAAGTACCTACTATGTGCCGGGCGCTTGACTATGTGCTTTTACATACATGGTCTTATTTCATCTTGCTACATCATTTCCAGCTGACAAAATCAAAGCTCAGAGAGGTTTAGTCATTTCCCCAAGGCCACAGAGCACATAAGGCAGTGCAGGCCTCACTCCAAAACTTTGGCGCTTCTATGCCACCCACGGCCTGTTGCATGAGTTTCTAATATCCTGGATTCCTACTCGACAGCAGGAGGAAATCTCTGAAGAGAGGTTTGAAAGGAAGAGGAGGAAACTCTGCCAATTTGGCTCTGATGTGCCAACCTCGGGCAAGGGCCACCCCTGACACTCCCTCAGTCAGCTGGCTGCTGGAAGTCTCCCTTCCTCTTCCTCAGCCACCCTGTGACTGCAGCACACCTGCAACCTGCCTGGGCCACACCTGGGGAAGCAGACGCTTCCGCCTGCAGCCTGTAACTCTGTGTTCCGCTTCCAGCAATTTCCTCCATCCCCTACTGCCTCATCCTCATTCTTCCTGCCAGAAAGATCCCACCTCCTCCTCCCTACAACCACCACCAAAAATAGCACAGTAGCGCACAGGCCGAGTCCTTACATTAGAGGGAAGGAGGCAGTGGAGAGGCCCCAGGGCCTCTCTCCCCACATCCCCAAACCTTTGCACGTGGAAGCATCACTCAGCACAGGAGGGGAAGGAGAGCTGGAAGTTGAACGTGACCTTGCCTCTTGCTTCATTAATAAGAGTTAATACTTGGACAGTGCCCAGCATGCACTAAGTTACTGTTATTTTCAAGGAGCCTTGTAAAGTAAGTCTCATCTTTCTCATGGTAGTGGGAGGGAATTTTATGGTAGAGTTGGTTCATTTTTCATCTTGTTAGTGTTAAGCCCAGTTGGATTTGAAAACACCAAGTGTTTTCATACAGTGAGGACCAGAGGCACTGGAGGTGTTCCGTCTGTAGAAGAGGAGGCCTGGGGTCAGGGCGGCCAGCCTGAAATACCTTTGGGCCCTCGCAGCCCAGAGGTGTTGGTGGTGATGGTGCCTGAAGGGGATTTGGGAATAACTCAAAGCAGCACTCTCCTGGGATAAAAAGTGAACACCCCATCATATTTATGGGTGCCCCATTGTGCCCATTTCTTGGGGATAACACAGATGATGTGGGCCACGTGACTGGGGGGGGAAGGGTCTTTTCAATGGTCCCCCACACACAAAGAAGAATGCACTCCCTAGAGACATTTAAACCAATGCCCCAGCTGACCAGGACTGGGTCCACCTAAGTGGTCTGACTATACTCCCCATCCCTCCACATTTCTGCCATGCCCATCCTCCAACCAACCTGTGGGCGACAGGTCCAAACAGATGCTCATCCTGAGCTCCCCATCCACCCTGGGCCTCATAACTGGACCCATCATAGCTCAGGTGTCTTGGGCTTATGGACTGGCTCGGGCAGGCTGTAGAGCTCCCACCACCTTCCCCACACCCTTGGCTGGGAGAGGTGGCGCGGTGAGTAAGGGAGGGAGGGTCCTCAAAGGCTGCCCCCAACCTTTTCTACCCAAGAAAAATTTGCTTCAAAATACCAACACCCTCCCCAGAACCACCTCCCAGATTTAAGAAGGGGAGAGGTAGGTTTTAAAGAGAAATTGGATTCCCATTCATGAACTCCTCATACCAAGGGCACCTAACAGGTAAAACGGGTTCTGCCATTGATTAATGAGCTGGGGTAATAATGGGGTTCACCCTTCACCATTAAAAATATTAACCTCATTCCTGGCCCAATGATAAACCCATAAACCCAGGGCCCACAAAGCTCTCTCATGACCACACTTCCCATCTGCCCAGTGAGGGGGGTGGGTACAACCTGGGGTAGGCCAGGAAAGGAGAGAGCCCTTTGGAAAGGCTACTGACACTTCACAGAGCCAGCTGGAAGTGGGCAGGAGGGAGACACAATGCCTGCCAAAGGTATACAAGAGCCCAGGGGTCTCAGTTGCCTGGGGCCTTTATTGAAGGGATGCTGTCACATGGTCTAACCTAGCTTCCCAAAAGCCAAACCTGCCTACTGGCTGTGTCAGCAGTGGGGTGACATTATGGCTTCTGCTACTAGGGAGGAAGATGGTCTCCCTCAATCTGAACAAACCAAGGGCCACTCATCGTCATGTGAAGCTCTGGGGCCTGCCCTTTAGATCAAGAACCCCCACCAAGGCTGACAAAGAGCCCGGCCTCCGTGTCTCACGAGCATAGTTGAAGAGATCAAGGAGCACATGTGTTTTAGAGAATATTCAGGGGCATGTGTGCGTGGTACAGGATAGGTGGTTAATCCCTAGGACAGGATGTAGATGGGTTCTGTGGCATCAGAGAGGACAAAATGAGCACCAAGCAGGAGAGGTTATGGAAAAGATTTCAACTCAATTTTAGGAACAATGTTTGATCAGACAGAGCTGGTCAAAATAGAACAGGATATTTTGGGGCCCCTGGGTGGCTCAGTCGGTTGAGCGTCTGACTCTTGATTTCAGCTCAGGTCATGATCTCACGGTTGTGAGATCAAGCCCTGCGTTGGGCTCCATGCTGAGCGAGGAGTCTGCTTTAGATTCTCTCTCTCCCTCTCCCTCTGCTCCTCCCCCACTTGTGTGTGCTTTCTCTCGCTCTCATTCTCTAAAATTAATACATCTTAAAAAAAAAAGAACAGGATATTTTGAGACATAGTGAGCTTCCAGCCACAGGAATCTCCAAGCAGAACTTGGTTGAGCACTCAGCCAGTAGAAGGACCTAGATTAAGATTCTTTGCCACTGGAAACTCTACACTCCTCCTGGGATTTTTATGGTACCCCAAAGTATGAGACCCAGGACATCGGAGCCAGTGTTGAAGGAGCTGGTCCAACCTTAGAAAAGTACATTTCTCTCACTTCCACAAGAAGCCCCCAAGACTTCCTAGCTTTAGGGCCCAAAGGGTGCTGCTCTACAGTACAACTTGCTCATTCCCCAAAAGCACATGAGGGTGGGAGGTTAGATAAGCCTAGCTTTGGGAGAGGCGACATCACCATCTAGGTGAAGACGAGACACAGGAGGCGAGTGTGAGCTCAGCATCTCCAGGTAGCTCCAAGGCGGGGGACCCTGGACCACTCAGGGAAGGGAAGGTTTTGGCCTATGCCTAGACAGGGCCTCCCAGCAGCAACTGATAGGTTGGGTGCTGTGTGAGAGCACAGAATCACATTCAGCAATGCCCCTGCTGGGATCGGCACCGGGGACAGAAAAGCAAATACAGCTCAGTGTCTGTCCTCAAAGAGGGGAAAGTCTAGTAAGAGAGGTCAACAAATTTCTTCTATAAAGAGCCAAATACTAAATATTTTGGTTTGCAAAATATTTGGCAACCACTCAACTGCCACTGTAATGCAAAAGCAGACTTGGAGCACAACTAAAGAAATGGGTGTGGCTGCGCGGCAATAAAACTTTATTTACAAAAACAGACAACAGCTGGATTTGGCCCAAGGGCCACAGTTTGCCCACCTTTGTTCTAGTCCAATGGTTTTCAACAGGGAGCACATTAGAATTACCTGGGGAGCTTTCACAAACAGCAATGCCTGAGCTCCACCCCAAATTCCAATTTAAGTGGTCAGAGGTAAGGGCCTGGAATCTGCATTTTCTAAAACCTCCCCCAGGTGATTGTACTATGGAGCCAAGATGGAGAATCACTGGTCTCCAGCAGAAGAGAAGCACTTGTAATCCCACTATTATCTCACAATAATCCACAGGATTTCACAAACCCAGCCCAGGGGAAGTGACTCGCTCAAGGTCATACAGTGAGTCAAGAGGCAAGGATTTCCAGCCTATGAGCGTTCCCCTGCACCACAGCAGACATGCAGATGGGCTCACACTCCCATCCCAGAGCTTGGGATGCAGGTGCCTTCTAGCTCATGCCCCCTTGTTCCAGGACGACGAGGACCCTGGAGAAATACCAACCACATTCACCCAACCCACCGTAATACACGGGACCTAGCCTCTCCCCAGACTGAACCTCAGTGACCTCATATTAACACGGGAACAGAATTCCCAAAACATCTCCCTTTTAAACATCTCCCTTTCTTTTGAGAAACAGCATTTTAACCAAAGTTTAAACAGTTTATTGGCATCTGGGAGGAACAAAAGAGGACTGTAAAAACTATATTTCCTCAGTCCTAAGAAGTGCAGCCACAGGAAACTCTTTACCAATGACACCACTACTAAAGACCTGCCAAAACGTGCCGCCTGCCCGGAGCTCTGCCCACACAGGACTTGGGCACAAGGAACCCCCCAGAGCTGTGGGGATGTTGCAAGAGCTTGGCTGAGACTGGGCAGCCACTGGCAGTGATGATCTCAACGTCTACAGGCAAACGCACTCAGGCAGACAGGGCAAACCCAGGCATCCCTGGCCTTGCAGGAGCTCTGCGGGTGGCCAGAGAGTCTCTGAGCCCCAGATCCTCCCTCCTCTCCATGGAGCCACAGGACAGTCAAGGGATCAAGAGAGCAAGGATTCGGCCCAATTATTACTGTAATAATACAATAAGGAGCTACCAGAGGCTCTGTTCGGTTCTTTTAATACTCCTAACAACCCCACAGAGTGGGTTCTTATATTGTCCCCATTTTACAGATGAATAAACTGAGGCACAGGGTGGCTAGGTAAATTGCCCAAGGTCACCAAGGGGGTGAGTCAGAGTGAAGATTCAAGCTCAGCTGCTCTGTCCCAGGCTCAAAGGACTTTGCGGTGAATCCACCAATACAACGCCTCCCTGCCGGGATGGTGAAACAGACTCAGAAGAGTAAGGGGCTGGGCAGCACCATTTCTATGTGCCACCCCTCACAGAGCCCTCTCTCTTCACCAAGAAGGGCCCCGCCAGCTCCTATGACACAGGACAACAGGCTCGCACAAGGTGCTGAGGGTCTGCTTAACTGAAAAGAGAGCCACCTCTGTCTGTCAGCCCATCTAGGAGACCCCATGTCATTCAGGAACTTCCTGTCCCATCTCTGGGGTGGGGAGGGCTGCATGCTTGTTTCCAGTGTGATTCCCTCACTGCCTGCCCCCCCCCACTCATATGCAGAGTTTATGGCCCTCAGCTTCCCTGCCGTGGGTCTTTGCCCAGCTGTGCCCTCCTGGGGTGCTCCCTTCTCTAATCACTGCACATTCAAGTTCTACCCAGTGTCCAAGGGGCAGTGCTTGAGAACGTGAGCTCTGGAGTTAGATCTGAGTTCAAATTCTAGCTCTACCACTTTGGGAAGCTTGCTCAACCTCTCTGTGCTTCAATGCCTATATTCATCTATAAAGTAAGGATAGTAACAGAGCTCACCTCAGTGCCTGGCAACAGTCAGGGCCTCAGCTGTATTATCCTAGCTCTGTCTGTACTTCCAGTCAGCCTCCCTGGGCCACCCTTGAGGCAGATCCCATGCTGGACTGTGATCTTGCAGGAGTTCCAGGCCAGTAAGGAGGAGACATGGGTTCACAAATAGCTGTGAGGGGCTAAAACGTGACATTTCACATCCTGTCACACTCTAACAAGATTTTTTTTTTTTTAAATCTGGCTCTTGTCCCACTGACTAAAGTTAGTTTCACTAACTCCTGACAAGTTGTATAAGAGTTTTTAAAAACCAGGTCAAACCACATTTGGAGAGCTCCAAACGGCTCCCAGAATTTTCTCCCTCCCTTAATTCGCAGTCTGGGTTTGGCTGTCCAGCTTCCACTCTCTCGGCCCTGTGCCCCCATAGATGTGTGTTCCCGCCCGTGCATTCCAAGCACACCAGAGCTTAGCAGCCGCAGAACAGGATGGGTGCACAGGCACCAGGCTGGAAGGGATCTCCAGACTTAAAGAGCACCGGGAGGCAGGCCTTGTTCTATTGCCAAAGCACTGGACCCAGGAGCCTGAGTAACCAACACTCTTTCCATGTCAGCGGTCTCTTACTCTTCCCAAAGATCCAAGAAGTCATCATGCCATGATTATGAGCTCTTCCTAAACTGGGGCTCCAGGGCAGGGCCTACCTCTGTGGATCTTTCTAGTACCTGTGTCTAACGCAGGGCCTGACACACAAAAAGGTGCTCAGTAAGTGAGCTGTACAAGTTAGAAAACAGGCCCAGAGAGATTAAGAAACTTGCCCAAGGTCACACGGTGAAGGGAAACAGCAGGCCTGCCTGGGGACAAGGAGAAGCTGGGTGTAGAGAGTGACAGTGGGCAGGGGCCATGGGCGGTGGTGACTGGAAGGTGACAAGAAGAGGGGGGAAAGGCAGATAAAGCCCCTGGGAGAAAGTGCCAGACCAAGAGAGAACAAAGCCAGGCACCGAGAGCTGGCTGGAGAAGGGCTGGAGGTAGTGAGAAGATGGAAGTTTCTGAGACGGCTTCTCAGCTGTGAAGAACAGGTTTCTAAGCTCCTGAAGCTTATCAGGCAGGGCTGGCGGGAGGGTGTGACAGCCCAGGACAATGCAGCGCAGGAAAGGGTTTGCCCCAGACGGTTTGCTTCCCTCGAAAAATGTAGGTAATTTGTTCTTAGAATGATGAAAAGCATCCTTAAGATAAAGTGCTCTGCCAAATGCTGGTTTCTGGCCTTTATGCCTGCAAGACTGTCCCCAAACCAGGTGACTGGAGTCTTAAAAAAAAAAAAAAAATCAAAACTCTCTTCTGATTTGTCATTGCATCTAAATCAGAAGAAAACTGACAAAATGGGCTCTTTTACAAAAAAAAAAAGTGCACTTTGAATGGTAAGCCCAAGAGAAAGCAGAGTATAAGGCTTTATTACAGTATGATTACTCCGTCATTAGCCTGTTTGTGCTACAGCCGATTTCAAGGTTGCTAGATCCAAAGAAAAGGGGTCATGGCCTCGGGCCAAGGACTGCATCCTATTTGTGGCAAAGCCCTGTGTGAATGAATGGATTCCATGCTTCTTGGCTCAAGCCCTCTGATTTTACAACCCTCTGCCCCTCCCTACTGGTGCCCTCCTCTATCTACAGAGCAGAGGTCACAAAGCCACAAGGTCCCCTTGTAATCCCTACTTCCTGTAGATGCCAGTCTGACTTTCTGAACAACCTCTTTAATTTGACCACACAACCCACAGTTGTCCGGAAACAACTCTGGTGATAGGAACAGCTCAGGGAAGCTCAACTACTTACAAGGTAGTAAGTCCGAGGCAACCCCTGCTAGCCTGGGGCCTGTTACGGGTGCAAGGTTCTGAAAGGCCAAACCTTCTCCAAGGTGGCTTACAAGTGAAAGGAGAGGGGACAGCGGGAGGAATCTTGGCAGCCTGTGCCCTGCCCTCCACAAATCCCCGGGGCTATGGTTTTATTTTAAGCCAGAATTGTTGGTTCGGGTTCTGAGGCCACACTCTAGAGTTGTACCACAGACAGCAGTGATGATAGCAGCCCAATTCTTGCACTGCCATTGTTCCCAGAAGACAGACTTGTTATTTGTCCTCAGAAATTTGCAAACCACCCCCACAGTTCCTCCCCAGAGCCTCAGTTCCCTCAGAGAAATGCCAATAGCGGCTGAACTTCCAGCTTCAGACAGGCAGAGAGAGCCAGGAAAGGCTAGGTTGTGGTCCTGCCTGGGCCACCGGCTGGCAGCGTGTCTGACCCAGGGCAAATCTCAGCAGCCTCATGGGGAAAATAGAGAGACTGTCACCTGAGGGCTGTTGGGAGGAAATGAGACGATGTGTGTGAAACCACACAAAGGTCGATGAGGCCGTTACCACTGAAGCCGGGCTGCAGAGAAGGGACAAGTCCACAGGCTCTGGCCACCCTGCTCTACACCAGTGAGAGTGGACAGGCGGGCAGCTCTCCCCTGGGCTCTGGTGGCAACAACAGTGGAAGGCATCTGGAGGCGGATGTGGAAGTGAGGGACAGAGCAGTAAGGAGACCAGGCTAGAAGGGTGGAGAGATTGTGTGGTGGCTGTACAGCCAAAACACGTAGAAATGGAGTTTGGGTGGACTTTGAGGGCTCTGCTCTGGGGCTTTACTGGAAATGGAGAACATGTCAGCGTTTTGAAGTGGAGGGGTAACGTGTGCTGAGCACGTCAGGGGTCCTGAGGGGTGATGAAGCGGGGAAGGGCGGGGGGGGTTGNAGAGTGGACAGGCGGGCAGCTCTCCCCTGGGCTCTGGTGGCAACAACAGTGGAAGGCATCTGGAGGCGGATGTGGAAGTGAGGGACAGAGCAGTAAGGAGACCAGGCTAGAAGGGTGGAGAGATTGTGTGGTGGCTGTACAGCCAAAACACGTAGAAATGGAGTTTGGGTGGACTTTGAGGGCTCTGCTCTGGGGCTTTACTGGAAATGGAGAACATGTCAGCGTTTTGAAGTGGAGGGGTAACGTGTGCTGAGCACGTCAGGGGTCCTGAGGGGTGACGGGGGGGGTTGAGGGGGGTTGGGTGGGAATGCAGACATACTGGGGAAAGGTAATAGGGCTGACCTAGAAGACACCTGCCCCAGAGATGTTTATAGAGTAGTTAACTTCGAAGACCTGGTACGTGGTGGGACTAGAACAGATGAGGTCTTAGGACACTTGTCCTCATTCAAGTCCTCTTTTCCCCAGGCTAAAAGGCCACAGCTTCGTTTCTTCCAGCCAGGGATAGAGGGCCAAAGTACAGTCACCATCGGGTGCTCTGTTCTTTTTCTACACAATCAGAAACAGGCCCTTCATGCCTGATACCCAGAAGGCCCTTTTCACTAATCATTTCTCCTTTGCCTGGAAGGGCTCTGCTTGAGCTGCCTTTACCACCATCATACACACATACAGATGAATCTACCACCCAGCAAGCGGCTCTGTATGGGGGTGGGACAAAGTCATGACACCACACAACTATACAAGGTGGGGCAGGCAGACACAAGCAAGGCCCAAAGGCAATACCCAAGGTGGGGAGCAGAAGAGAGAGACTGTCTGAGTTTTGCTGAGGGACAGGATCTGGCTCAACCTGCGCTGGCTAGCCAGGATGAGGTGGTGGGAGGAAGGAGGCATGCCAGCCTCAGGAATGGGCATGGTCAAAGCTGCAGGGAGGTAAAAATTCAGTGAGTTTAAGGAAGGATGGTCTCTAGCATAGCAGGGAAAGGAGACAGGGACCCCCTTGTGGGGGGCCTTGAATGCCAGGTTATAGAGACTCAACATTATTCCAGAAGGCAGCGGGAAGTCACCAAAGATTCTGACAGGCCAAGGAACCAGGTCGGAGTTGTGCTTCTGCTGGAGGCATGTAATGTCAGCTGTCCTTCGTAACAGGGTTGTAGGTGGGGCCGGGACCGAAAGCACGAAGCACCGCAGCAGAGGAGAAAGTTAACGGGAGGAGCCCATAGATTGCCAAAACGTAGCCAGCCATGGTAAGCTTTCAAACACACTTTTTATGAATAGTGCTTTGGGCCTCAGTGGAAACAACCTCATTCTCTACCTATTTCCTTTCTCATTCTTCAATTTTCTCCTGAGTTTCTGAGTTTGGATCTCATGAGGAAGTCATTAGCAGGAGCTGCAGTCTGTTCTAATTATAAAGCATGCGAGCAGTGCCGAGACAGACGAGGGGATCGCGCCCGTGTCTGGCCCCACAAAGGCAGCAGGGTGTTGGGTTGAAGCAGGCCAATGGTGGGACCACGTGGGCTCGGATGCCACGTCTGTCCTGTGCTGGGGTGTTGCACAAATTACACTCCTGTGCCTGGGTCTCCTCTCTGGGGCTAATGAAAGTACCTACGACAAGAGCTGCTGCCAGAATGAAGCAAAGAAGAGCTTAGCGCAGCACCTGGCACAAAGTTGGAGCTTAGTATGATGTATCAGGGAAATCACACATTATCTTCACTTGTCATTTAACTGCAAACCTCAACTCCAAACTGTGCACATGCCCTTTAATTACTGAGGGACTGTACTGTGTGATGACTAACATACTGGGTTGGGAGCAGGGAGGCCCAGCCCTGCTCAGGGGGCTTCCTGATTTTGGGTGACTTCCAGCAATTCTCTTGTCTACCCAGGAGGCCCGCTCTCTCTGCCTCCTGGAGCAGCTGAGACAATACCAACGTGAGGGCCCAGGGCAAACTATAAAGTACCCACATGAGGGGTCAGTGCTCCCCAGCCTCCAACTTCAGCTGGGAGTGTAAGAAGGGATCTGCCTCAGCGGGAGAGGCATTTCCAACTTGCCCATCTGTTGGCTTTCCTCAGAAATCACTGTGACAGGCTGTTCGAAGGCCAGCCCAAGGAAGCAGATGCCACAGCCAGAACAGCAGGGGCTCATTTCCAGCCTGGCCAAGCATGGGCTTTCCTGGGGTGACATAGCCCAGCCTAGAAATCAAATTCCTGTTAATTCCAATTATGGGCCACGCTCTAGGTTTTCCCTGCATCCCTGTGGTAACAGAGGCCCAACCAGGAGCCCCTCAGACCCATTACTAATGTTATAGAATCCCACCATTCTTTGGCCAGGCCCTTGGGGCCCCTCTGCTGGATCACCCATAGTCCCACCTGTTCTCATTATGAGTTCCAACCCCACACCTTTCCCACCAGTTCCATCATTTGGGCCTAGAAGCTATGCTCTCTGCTTGGAATACTCGTTCTTTTCGCAGCCACTTTTCAGGGCCAGACTGAAACCTACTTCCAGCTCCTCAAAGGAGCCTGCCCAGATCCCACTCCAAGAATCAATCAGATGGCCCCATAACCCTGACCATTTTGCCGTGCAGTGGAAAGCCTTGTGTCTGCTCTCCTGCCCCCCAGCTTCTTTCTCTCCACCTACTCCACAATGCCCTGTTCTACAGTCCCTACTGTGCCTGTGCCAGGGGGCTCACCCAGTACATGGGCAGGAAACTCAACTGCTTAAGCTCCCCCCACCCCCACGAACAAGTTAACTGCTCTACATACTCCGACAATAGGGACTGACATCTTAACTGTGCATTTCTCTGTCTGAAAACAGTGAGTTGCATCCTCCCCGGAAAAGTGGTCTCTGGGGGCAGAAGGGCAAAACCACTTAGCTGAGTGGCCAGCTGCCTTTAGGCAGAAGAAGCCCAAGGTGGCTGAGTCTGGGACTGTGTAGTGGGAGTGGTGGTGGGGAGAGAAACAGCAGGTCGATGGTACTCCCCGCTCCCCTACCAAAGGAACCATCAACTGAGTCAGCAAGTCCTGGGAAGAACTGGGGCAGGAGCCTTTAATCCTCCCCGAACACGCTGGCAGCAGGGAAAGCTCAGAGGGGCAGGCCTCGCGTCAGGGCCATGGCCCCTATGCTGGAACCAGCAAGCTGAGGCGGCAACCTGGAGAGGCGGGCAAGCCCTGGCTCTGCCTGGCAGCTCACTCCAACCTGCCACTGCACATAAATTATAGGGAGGAGGCCGACGGCCAACTGGCTTCAAGGCCAGCCCTGCCTTCTCTCCGGCACAAGGAAGCTTTGTGCAGCTCAACACCTCATTATCCGGCATCGCAGCCACACCGGAAAGGGGAAATAATGGGGTAAGAGCGACACATGTTGTGCAGACGTCCCTCCTTGCACAAACCTGTCCTTGAGTCCCCACTCCCAATAGGGTGAAGGCTCAACTAATTCCTTTGTATCACATTTGTGGCCCTTCAATCTGGCCACAAATCTTTCCAGGAGAACCTCCTTACGGTCTAATTCATTTATTCATTCAAGAAATCTTCGTTGAGCACCTACGACCACCACCCCGAAGCCTGTGCAGATCACACACAAGCCCCTAGCTTAGAGCTCTGCATACAGGAGGTGCTCAGTACTTGGTAGCTGTTATTGCTCCTACCTGCCCCCGAAGAGGGAGGAAGCTGCTCTTCCCACATGCCCACCTGCCCACTTGTCTGTAAATCTCACCACCACAATAGAAAGGTGGGCACCAAAGTCACTCTGCCTGTTGGAGGCCCACCAGGGGCCTATCGTTTAGAGAGTGCCAGCTGCTCTGGAGGGCACTGGGATTTGGGGTGTTGCCCTACACTGGAGTTACTGGAGGTCTGGGGTTTCCTGATACACTGGCTCCTCAATCAGCTTCTGTGAGGCCACTCCATGCTGCGTGAGGTGTTCTCACTGCTGCTCTCCTGGAGCCATAACATGTGTGAGCGCTCCTGCCAGGGGCATGGACGCACATACATAAAGGAAGGTAGTGTGGGAAATCGGGACGCCTCCTCAACGGCATGACGGCTGAGCTGGACGGGGAAGAATGAAGAGGATAAAGGTACAATACATGCAAAGATAGAGGGGCACACAGGTAAAATCCTGGTAGAAGGCAAGAGGTGCCCAACTGGCAAGCCAGGGAACATGGAGCAATGGGAAGCCTTTCAGGGAGGTAAGGGTCAGGCTGAACTTCATGCTATGAGTCTAGACATGATAGAAGCCAATGAAGAGTGTTTAAGTAATGACACCAGAGTCACTTTTGAAAGAAGATGAATGATCAATCAGAAGAGTTAAGACTTAAGCACGTGGGATGTCAGGTATGGTGTTTTTCTTCTGATAGCATTTGAAAAAGCCGTAACAGTAAGCAACCTGACAATGTATCCATTTCCTAAAACCTTATAATGAGCCAGACTATACAAAAAGAGATCCTACACAGGACAACATAGTTGTAGGAAAATATGGTGCATCTTTAAAAGACTTCTACTTTTTGACGTAAGAATGTGGACAACTTCTGTGCAACTAAGTAATGATCAAAGATTTCATGGTGTGTCTAGGTCAGAGACAGCTTGCAAGGGCAAGGCGGCAGGAGGGGACTTCCGTACAATCAGGAGGTCAAAACAGGTTGGTATCAAACATAGAATAAGTGAACATGGGCTGTGATTATGAAGAGATGTCCCTAAGATTTTATTTTTTTAAAGATTATATTGTTAAGGAATCTCTACACCCAACATGGGGCTCGAATTCACAAGATCAAGAGTCGCACGCTCTACTGACTGAACCAGCCGGGCACCCTGTGCCTGAGGTTTTAGACCAGAGGTCTGCAACGTTTTATTTTTGTAGTCGAGTTTTACTGGAACACAGCCACCCTGGCCGTTTATCCACCGTCTCTGGCCATTTGTGCACCACCACACCAGAATTGAGCAGATGCAACAGAAACTGTGCTGCCCCAAAGCCTAAAATACTTACTGGCTGGCCCTCTACAGAAAACTCACTGGCTCCTACGTGAGACACATGGGAACTTACACACCCAACGAGAACAAGTGACCACCATGGGAGGCAACATACTTATTCCCAAAGCTGCTCTGGGCTCCTCTCTGAGTCAGGCCCTCACAGGAGGCCACACATTTCTTTGAACATCCTGGGGTGGTAAACCTTCCATCCTCTAGATTTAATTTCTGGAAACTGCCCAAGGCTTTTCCAAACCAATTCAGGTGAAAAGGTGGGTGACAGTGCCAAGGAATGAAACATGCGAGCTTGCCAGGGGCAGGACGCGTGCCTTAAATGCTGGCTGAGTTGAAACTGCAGCGAGAAATGTGGTTTCATTATAAAGTTGCGCAACTTTATTTCTTGTGTCTTATTAATTGGGGACAACAGTCATCTGATGGTTGGGCCTCAGCCTGATAGTAAAAAAGCCTCAGTTGCTTGTGACTACCTCTTACAACACCAACCGCATTCCACAGGAACGTGCGGGGGGGGGGGGGGGGGGATGGCTGTCCTGGCAAGTTTTTGAAGAAGACAGGGCCTTGTGACAGAAAAGAATACCTGGTTTATACGTGGAGACACTATGGCCCAGAGAGGGACTAGGACTTGTCCAAAGTCACCCATCCACAGACCCTTGAGGTTCAATTCATCCAGGGTGGCTACAGTGTTCCAGGTTCTGAGCCGGGAGCTTCGGGGGTATATAAAAAATGAGAACATGTTCTCAAGGAGCAGAGTCCCTGTTATCCAGTAAGATGGGAATGTCAATAAAAACAAGGAGGTTTGACAGGCCTTGGCCATGTCCCCTGACCTGAGTCTGTGTCCTTATGTGAAAAGTGGACAATATCCTCCTTGTTAACTCCTCGGAGGATCGGCGATTTAATGTACCTAAAGCACCCAGCAGAGTACAGCATACAATGGGCGCTCAATAAAAAGCAGCTTGGGGTGCCTGGCCGGCCCAGTTGGTAGAGCCTTCAACGCTTGATCTTGGGGTTGTGAGTTTGAGCCTCACACTGGGTGTAGAGATTACTTAAAAATAAAAAATAAAAATCTTAAAAAAAAAAAAAAAGGCAGCTCATAATCTCAGGCATGAGAGCGAGATGTTTTCTTGTTGCAATATTCCACGATCCTTACCCACACACCCACCCTCCCATACAGGAAACTCTTCAAGATTGCAAGGCTCCACTGGGCACCTGTCATGTGCAAGGCCCAGTTCTGCCTGCCTCCTACAGGGAGGTTAACAGAGGGGAAAAACTGCAATCGGCCTGTGGAGCAGCAATATTCCCAGCCCGAGGGAACAGTCCCCTCTCCTGGCTAACTCCTTCAGCTGACCACAGCTGTAAATACAGCACAAATAGGAACCGAGAAGAAGAGCAGATGAAAAGCAGGTTGTTTTGGCTTTTAGAGGCAGCCAGGATAGATTTCTTCCAAAGGGGCAAGGGAAAATCCCCACACCTTCCTGAGTTGGGAATAATGCCGGTAAATCCCTCCACAATGGCCTTTCACCTTTCGTGGAACAGCCCAAAGCACCAGTGGGAGTTAAGTGAGAGAGGGTGTGCAGTTGTGGCTTCCTGTGCCTGGCAACGCAGTCTGGTAACAGGTCCCTGCCCAGGCTAAGGCTGTGACCACGGACACAGACAGATGATGTCCTGATGGAACACCAAGGGCTAGCGCTGGCACTGAGCAAGCCTGGTGAGCTTACAGAACAAAGGGTTTGTCACCACTTCCTGTGATCCTCATTGCCCACATTCCAACACAATGAGACACTCTCAGCCCTGGCTTTGACGTTCAGCAACTCATTCCGGCGGCGGGGCTGAGAGGCAGAGAGCCTGTGTTGGTTTACCTTCCCATTCTCCTTTGCGCTTGACACAGCATTAGATTGAAAAAAAATTAAAAAAAAAAAAAAGTACCTCTGTGATTAAATAATCTTTGTTTTTAAAAACTGAAAAATACCCAATCTTCCAGTGACGACCAATGTTCACATTTGGATCTATTTACTAAGAGCCTTTTTTCTACATATGTATGTGGGAATGGGGTAGGGGGAGAATACAAATATTTAGTTTTTTATATCTGAGCCTTTCCCCGCTTGACTATCCTGCAGTGGCGCTATCAACTCGACTTTGGTTGGCTGCGTCGCTTTCCACTACATGCACGGGCCCCAAGCTAGCCATTTCTTGCGGTTGGATATTTAGGGGATTTCCAGTTTTTCGCCTTCCCAACTGCTGTAGGTTACTGGTAACTACATCACTGTGACTCTCTTCACTTTATCCTTAGGATCAATTCCTACGAGGGGAAACACTGGGTCAGAGAGCAGCAATTTTGCAGCTTCTCTGTGTTGCTCCGTCACTGTTTGCTGTCACTCTTTCTGACCTGGAACAAAGTCAACGACACTTTTAGGGCAACTCTGATTTATTGAGTCCTTTCACAGCAGCCTTAACAGCTGACCTCATGATAAGGATAAGCGCTCTTATTTTAAAGATGGGAAAAAAGACTCAGAGAGGTCAAGTGATGAGCCCAAGGTCACAGACCCTCAACTTTGAATCCAGACTAAGCCTGAGCAGTGCTCCTTCATTGCCCTATACTGCTTGTCTCATAGGCCCCAGGCCAGTGTTTGAGCAGGTACTATGCAGGTATTTTAAAATCAGTGCATGAGGGGCGCCTGGGTGGCACAGTGGTTAAGCGTCTGCCTTCGGCTCAGGGCGTGATCCCGGCGCTATGGGATCAAGCCCCACATCAGGCTCCTCCGCTATAAGCCTGCTTCTTCCTCTCCCACTCCCCCTGCTTGTGTTCCCTCTCTCGCTGGCTGTCTCTCTCTCTGTCGAATAAATAAAATAAAATCTTTAAAAAAAAAAAAAAATCAGTGCATGAGGGACACCTGGGTGGCACAGTTGGTTGGTTGACTCTTGATTACAGGTCATGATCTCAGAGTTGTGGGACTGAGCCCCACATTGGGCTCCGAGGGGAATCTCCTTTTCTCCCTCTGCTCCTCCCCCTGATCATGCTCTCTCTCTCTCCAAAATAAATGTCTTTAAAAAAATAAAAATAAAATCAATGCATGACAATCTGCAACACACGCAGCTTGTTACAAATCCCCAAGACACACCCTATGCGGGCACCTGGGTGGCTCAGTCGGTTAAGTGTCTGCCTTCAGCTCCAGTCATGATCTCAGGGTCCTGGGATGGAGCCCCAGGTTGGGCTCCCTGCTCAGAAGGGAGTCTGCTTCTCCCTCTCCCTCTGTCCCTCCCCCTGCTTGTGCACACGTGCGCTCTCTCCCTCTCAAATAAATAAAATCTTTAAAAAAAAAAAAAAGACACACCCTATGATTTTGGATCCACCTGTCTATCCCTGTCCATGTTTTGACCATCCAGCCACAGACCAATGCAGGGAAATGCCACAGCCCTTCAGCAAAAGGGCTCTTTCTTTCATTCAGGAACGGGGACAATTCTCTTCTACCACTAAAGAACTAACGAGTAGAACATGCCATGCCCCTAATGGCTGTCAGAATAAACTTTATGACAATCTAACTTACTTCTGATTTTTTGACTGTGAAGGCAAGATGTCCTTAGATTTCATATTCAAACAAGCCTCTGAAATAGAAGTACACGTATTTTCTAAGGAAGCCTGGGTTCTTCCTACAAGGAAAGCTCTGATTTTCCTTTTAGAATTTTTAAAGAAAAGGTCGGGGAAGACAAGAATGTATAAACTTGTTTTGTTTCAGTATCCTTTACATATGCAGAGTCCCTTTCCCAGCCATAACTATAAGGTGGCCATCAGGAATGTCCAAAATAAAATGACTCTGGATGAAAGTGTGCAACTGAAATTTACTTTCAGAGTAAGAAATGTTTGAGTACAAACAGAACCTCAAACTGTTGAACTTGAGGGACTGCAATACTCTGAAGTGCTTACAAGGTTGTGGAGAAAAAGGTAAAACCAGAAGAAACCATTAAGACAAAGGGTTACGGGCCACCTGGGTGGCACAATTGGTTAAGCGTCCAACTCTTGATTTCCACTCAGGTCATGACCTCAGGGTTGTGAGATCGAGCCCCACATCAGTGTCCGCACTCAGTGTATAGTCGGCTTGTCCCTTTCCCTTTGCTCCTCCCCCTGCTCACTCTCTCTCTAACATAATAAATAAAATCTTTAAAAAAAGTAAAAATAAAATAAGAGCGAAGGGTTACTAGATTTTCTGGGATACCCGTTCTCCGAAGGATCAAACAATAATAAAAAGGGCATTTCTAATTTAAGGAGAGGAATTGAATGGTACAAAAACAAAAACAAACAAAAACATAGAGAAAACAACCCCACAAGAATGAGCCCTCACCCCTATCCATTGACTACAACTTCTTACTTTCAAACTGCTTAATCAGCATCCCTCTTTGAGCTGTCACATTCAGCAATTTCTGCTTCCTCTGGAGGCTTCATGTCTAATAATCTTTAAGGCCTCCTCAAAACAAAGGATAGAGAGAAGTTCCTCCGCTTTTTCAAAACCAGGCCCACTTCTACCCTAGTGTGCAGGTGATAAAGAATCAGAATCAAGGGTGCAGACAAAAATCAGGATGGGGTGGGACAAGGGGAAGGAAGGCAAGACCCCAGAAGCACACCTGGGTTTGGTGTCTGCACTCTTGACAACATTCAGGCCCAAGGACTGTGTGTGTGTGATCTGAGCCTTGACAATGTTCTCAGCCATCCCGTGGGTGACTAGGAAGTGATGACACCAATTCCAACCATCTTGTCACTTTGCAGTCACACCACAGATGGCTTTCAGATGGATCCCGGGCCCCACGGAAGCTCAGCAAGCAGGAGTTGACTGACAGTCCAATTCCCCAAGCGTGTGCCCCAGGCGTGCAGCTCGAGGCCCCTGAGCTGGACTGACGGCACATTACTCCTGAATCTTTATTTACAAAGCATCTCTCCTGGGCTCGGGAGGCACGCTTTGCGGGCCTGAGGGGGCTCTCTGACTTAGTGCTGAATGCGGAAGGAATCGGTCAGGGATCCTCAGGGGGCCCTTCGACTGAGCCCAGCAAACATCTTCATCAAGGCTAATGTTTCTTCCCCCTCTGGGGACCCAACGGCTCCTGAGCACTTACTGCTTTTCCGAGAAGCTTCTCCCGTGGAGGACGTCCTCTAAAGGTCAGCAGCCCAGCAGCGTCCAGAGCTCCAGCGTTCCCTTCTGAAGGCTCCAGCCAGAATCCCAGCCATAATACCAACTGGCTTCCTTCTGCCTTCTGCCCAACTGTCCCAATGTCCCAGAATGCCTCCAACTCTGTGAGGTGCTGCCATCCAATGGCAGAGCTAAGCCTCGGTCCCAGGTAGGGGGGCCAGCTCCGTGGACCCCCAGAACAAAGACTGCCCACTCCCCCATCTCTCTCCCCTGAACAGCTTCCCTCATGGACAGGCTGCCCATGGGGTGGCTCTGCCCTTGCCTGCTCCGCGTTTCTGCAGAAACAACCAGTTGAGCTGCTGTTGGACTCGCACAAGGCCTCCTGCCTGACTCTCTCACCAGGAGGACCGCATGTGGATATACCTCCATGCCCAGCCCAAGCCCAGGGACCCCTGGCACAAGGTCTGTCTGACGACAGAATGTGGACGAATGCTCTGGCGGCCCAGGGAAACAAACTCCCACACAAGGCATCTCAGATGCTGACAAGGTGATCTAGGAAAACCTGTCCCCTTGGCAAGTGCTCAATTTTCCTCCATTGACCAGCGTCACTGCAAGCTGCCTGAGCAGTCAGTCACAGTATTTCACGGCTTAAGGATGCAGACAGGGGTCAGGCCCTTACTGTCCCCGTCTAAGGGATCTCAGGTCTCCTAACTGGGGTCCCCACTTGCAGGCTGTGCTTAGGCACCCCCTCTCCACCCTCTCTAACCAATCCTCTTAAGCTGCAGACACACAGGTTTTCTTCAAGCACAGATCTGACTCTGTTACTCCCCCTGCTCTACCACTTCTCTTTACCCACAGAATAAAGGCCAAATTCTGTGGTCTGGCCCTCAGCACTCCTGACACTGGCACAGTCTCTCCTTCAGTCACCTGAGAGCCCTCACAGTGCCCCTCCTGAGACACTCTCCTCACATCCACCAATGTCTAAATATCCAAGTGCGTGCGCCCTTTCCACGAAGGCCCTGCTCCCTGCCGCTTCCTTCAAAGAGGCTTCTCAGTGCTCCTCTGGCAGCATTATCTTGAGAACACATATACAGAGCGCCAGGTCCAAACCAGACGCTTTATCAACTTTATGGGTTTTAAATGGTCTGGCATCACAGTTTTGAGACCACTAGGTGATAGAGAAGTGACCTCTATCACTATTCCCTATAGCTGTGTAGCAGAGAGGTTTGGGGTAGACGGAAGCTAGGCTAACTACGTGGGGTCCCCCCATCAGCAGCTCGTACTAGCTGTGCCACTTACGACAATGTACCAAAAACAAAACAAACAACAATAAAACCCTGCTTGTCTCAGTTTCCCCTTTTGTAAAATGGGACTCTTAATAGAACTTACCTCCCAGGGAGTGCTGTGGGGTTCAGTGAATTAATGTATATAAAGCACTTAGAACCGGGTGATGGCCCAGGGAGTTTTTACTCTCTCACCGCAGGGAATCATGGGTCAACACAAACTGACTATCAAGATAAGGGCAGGGCCGCTTTTTTGAGGACTCCCTCCAGGCTAGAAAGGGCAGCCCCACTAGCTTGACTATGACTATAGGAGGCCCAGAGTTCTAGGCTGGGCTGAGGGCCAGGATAGACTGTGGTCAAAAGAATATAATAAAACATTCATAAAGCCCTTCCTACATGCCAGGTATTGTGCTCAGCCATTTAAACAAATGATTTTATTAAAGCCCCACAATGACCCTATGTACTGGCCCTGGACATCATCCCCAGAATATTTCACATTTAAAAAAGGGATTCTAACAGGACCACATCAAAGACCTGCCATGAGGATCATACATGGAAAGTGGTATATAGCTGCAAGGCAGAGAGCGATGAGGATGCCATCTATTCTGTTAGACCCACATTAGGACAGATGCAGCATTCCAGGCCTGGAATGTTACTAAGTTACTAAGCTTCCAAGCACCAGGGCCAAGATCTGAATCCAGACTTCTGACACCAAAGCGGGTGCTCATTCTACACCATCATGGTTGGACACCATCAGAATTCCACAGTGTTTAAATGAACAGCTCAGGTACCTGTGGTTCATGGCCTTGGTGGCTAGCCCCCCTAAAGGGCAAAGAACCAGGACAGAGAATGCCTGGCCCCCTACATGCTACTCTCAGCTGGGCAACTCCTGTTCTACTTCCTGCCTGTTTAGGACTAAGGTCCTGGACGGCAAGATCCTACCTCCTCCCCTGGAATCTACTCCTGACTGCTCCTCTACTCTATTTGTTTTGAGACCCTCACCAAATCCACCTGGGAATCCAAACTTGCTCCCCATTGGGTCATGCACTGGCACAGTTAACTCCTAGTGCTAACCTCAGCCCACCTGCTCAGAACCTGGTCTAGCCTGCCACTTCCTGCCCAGGAATCTCCCGGACTTGGGATCCATCAGTGCCCTCCACACCTGTGATACTGGAGGGTCCTTGCCCTTAGCAGCTGGTGTCATGGCTGGGATTCTGGCTCTATGGGGAACTGTTAAAACCTGCAGCTTCCCTCTGCCTTTGAAGATACGATCATACATCTGAGAGTCTCACACATCTGAGGGTCATGATGTGGAAGAACTAAGATTAGGCTGGTTCTACTTGACCTCAAAGAGTCCAACTAAATCAGCAGAAGAGCAGAGGTCCCGTAATACCAAGTGCTCAACAAACCTGTGCTAAATTGGAATGAACAGCAAAAAAAAAAAAAAAAAACAAAAACCTTGCAAGCCCAGCTGTGTGAAGGACTGGGTGGCTATGTGGCCTGGGAGGTGACTAATCCCCTCATCACTGTAAGTTTTCAGGAGTGGATGCCAGAGGTTTGGACTGAATGACTGCCAGGCTTCCCCGGAACTCCAAACTAAGGTCCAGGACAGCAGCTCTCAACCTTGGCTGTCTATCAGAATATCTGGGGACCTTCCCAAAACACTGATACCCAGGGAGCCATTGTGGTCATTAGTCCAGGAACTGAAATTTTTCAAAAATGCTCCCTAGGTGATTCTAATGTATTATGAGGGCTGGTCTAGGGTTCAGTGATGTGGTATGACACACAGTATAGTGAATTAGGTAGGCACCCTCAGCCTCTTAGAACCATAAAAATGTTCAGTGTTCAAAAATCTGCACTTTTCTTGATTTATTCCCTGTGAATACTCCTGGACTTAATTTGTACCGTTAACACCAATTCATTAATGTCACAAACCTCACAGCAGACACTGCAAGATGGATTATCCTGCCACGGCCTGAGCCAGAAAAGGGGGAACATGCAGCAAGGGTTCAGAAAGGGTCTCTTGCTGATTAAAGACACAGGACACCCAGGCTAAGGGGGACAGGAAAGGTTGGGGGTGTGGGGAGAACTCCTTGAATTCATATTACTTGAATCGGATTTTGGCGGGTGTGAAAAACATGCATGTGACCAAAATAATGTGGTCCTCACATGCCACACCTTCAAGTCTTAGCCTTCCCCCAAGTCCGAGCTCTCTTACTCACAGCGAGCTCCACTACTGTCCCCGGCCAGCGTGGGCTCTGATGCTTCTCTTTTCCACTCGTGGTCATTACACCTGCCTCTCTAGCCTCACATTTGAACTCTGTCTTGCATTGGAGAGAGCCCTGGGCCCTTCCAACATCCCTCCTGGGCTCTGAGGGAGAGCACCAGGGCTTACTCATCTCTGAATGTCGGCGGGGCTCGGCTCAGCACTGGAACATGGTAGGTATCTGAAAAATTTTGCTGCACGGATGACTGAATGTTGCATCCCTTTCTCCACAAGTCACCATTTGAAAGCTGAAGCAGACACACCCAGATAAGGTCACAGAGGCAGGGCAGAACATAGAAAGTGGTCGCCCCAAATACATACAGACATCCAGCCCCCTGATCCTGGACAGGGATGCTGACTCCACCAGGGGTGAGCTGGAGCTCTCCTGGCCTCATCCCACCCACAGCGTCACACTTGGCGTCCAAAGATGAAGCGCTAATACTCAGTTACTACCTTCAGGTGTCAGGAATTGAATGTGTAATAAGCACATGGGTATCTGCAGACGGAAGGTGTCATTTTTATAAAGACAAGGTGAAATCATCATTATCATAATAACTGATAAGACCTAAACGCAGTCATGGTGAGACAGTCAAAATATTTAAGCCTAAACAGGCACCTGGAGAAACACAGATCACAGAGCAAGAAACGAGGAGAGGATGTCCAGACATAGACTGGTCATTCAGAAAAGCAAAAATTAAAACCCTACATTGTACCCTGAAATCAAACTCCAGACAGATTAAGATTTCAACGTTAAAAAAAAAAATCAAAGTATTAGAAGAAAATACAGGTAAACATTGGAGTAAGTAAGACTTTAAAGCAGTATACTCAAGAAATCATGAAGAACACTGAGAGCTGTTTAACAACAGAAACAATTCATTGTAAGCAATAACAATCACCAAACACAGAACCGAAATGCAAATCATACATCTGTAAGAAATATTTTGTAACCCACAATGGCAGGTAAAGGGGCTGCCATCCTTCATCTACAAAAAACTCTTACAAATCAATAAAAGGACAAATTCTGCAGTTGAAAGGATAGACAGAAGATATAAGTATACAATTTTAGAAAAGAAACACAAATGGTCAAAGCACACAGGCACCAGTAACCCAAGAAATTGCAAAGAAAACTAAATTGGATTAGAGTGAAACAGGCGTAAATGTGTGAAGTCTTTCTAGGATACAATTTAAAGCACGTATCAAAATTTTTCCCTTCTTACCCAACAATCCTCCTTCTGGGACTCAGTCCCAGGGAAACCATCACAGACTTCCGCTAAGAACTCAGTTACAAAGATGTTCATTAGAGCAATGTTAAATTAGGGAAGACTATGGAAAGCTTAAATGTACAAACATAATACTACAGAGACATTAAATTGTTGTTGAATGTTTAAGATAATGGAGATATCTTTCCATGTCTTTAAACAAAAAGAAAATAAAGACATGCAATATTACTTAATTTTTGTGGTGGGAAAAATGTATATATATGCATTGAAAAAAGGCTAAGGGAAAAACAGTGAAATGTTAATGATGGTTTCTTTGAAATATAGAATTAGAGTTGGTTTCTATTTTAGTTTTTCTTATCTGCATTTTCTATACCAAACTTGTCTTAGTTTTGTTAAAAAGGAGGGGGGGAAGTTCACAGATATAAACAGGGAAGCGTATCGAAAAATCCAAGTTTGCGGCTCTGAGGAACTACCTCAGAACATAGCCAACTCAGAACTGCCCCCCACAGAAGGGCAGGTAGAGGCTGCACCATTCCACAAATGCCACGCAGGCTCCAAATCACATGTGTGGCTTTGGAATGCACCAGAGGGATTATGGGGCTGTCTGGCTTTCTGGGAGCACAGGTTCAAAAAACAGCAAAGCTTCACTGTAAAGAACTTTGTGGTCATTTTCATTTTCAGAATTTAGTCATGGCCTGGAGAAACCAGGAAAGTCCCATTCCTCCTACTTCTGTGTCTCCTCCCTGTAGCCCACATACTGCTGGGCCTCATGTAAGAGAGAACTTTCCCAACAATCACAAGTGCTCAGCAATGGAATGCTCTGCTTAGCAAAGCAGGCAGGCTCCAGCCCTGTCCCTGGAGACTTAACCTTGGCACTCATCTTTACCCTCCTGTCATGCCCAGTTCAGGCATGCAACACAGCAGGTGGCCTCTTTTAAAATTTGGAGAACTGGGGCAATTTCAGACCCGTGGCCGGCGAGACCCTTCACACACAACCCCCTGCCACCTCCCTCCATCACCTGCAGTCACACCAAGGCGAGTCCCGGGCTATGGCCACACCTGCGTGCACCCAGAAGTGCTCCCCTTCTGATCTCAACCACCGTGGACAGGACGCCTTCTGTCTGGGATGCCCCAGCTGCACCTTCCTCTGAACCCACCTCCCATAGGGTGGTTTTCCCCAACTGGGATGGAGGTCCCCATGCCTCCTCCAGGTTCTCAGGAACCTCGCGGCTCTGGAGGGCAGAGTGTGTCCTGCTCTTAGCCCCAGGACTATGGAGCTGCTGGGTCAACCCCATCGGCTGAACTATACTCCTCTGTTGTCCTCCCCATCTTGGCTCATAACAAGTTATCCTCCCTATTGCTCAGGCCAAGACTTTGGGGTCACCCTTGAATCTCCTCGCCCTCACACCTCACATTACATCTGCCAGGAAATCCTGCAGCTCTACTCGGGACACATCCTAAGCTCGGTGTCTTCCCCTTACCGACCACTAGAGCCCCTGTTCCAGCAGCCACACATGCCCCAGCTGGTCTCCCCGCTCATCCCCTCCAGGCTGTTCTCCACTAATCAGCCAGAGTGATACTCTCAAAACCCAAGTCAGTGCCGGTCATTCCTCTGCTCAGAACCCTCCACTGATTTCTCATCTCAACCATCTCACCCAGACTTCAAGTGAGAGCCCCCAAGGCCCACTTCCCACCAGCTCCACCCAGTCATGCTCATTTCCCTGAAGCACCTGGGGCTGCTCGGGCTTTGGGCTTTTGCCCTGACTGCTCCTTCTGTGTGGAATGCCCTTCTCTTGGAGCCATGGGAATCCTGCCGTCACATCCTCAGCAAAGCCCTCTGAGACCCTATCTACAACAGCACCACACCCCAAACTCAGGCCTACCCTAGCCTCTTTATCCTGCTTTACCTTTCTTCACGCTCTCTATCCAACACACTACATTGGCGTAACTCCTCTCACGAGGGGGCAAACTCAGGGGAGCACAAACTTATAACCCCAAGATCAAGAGTCACATCTCTCCCAAATGAACCAGGCAGGTACCCCCAGGAAGCACGAATTTTTATTGCTTTTGTTCACTGCTGTACCCCCATCAACTCAATAGAATAACACCCAGCACCATAGCAGTGCTCACTAATGTCTGTTGAATGAATGAATGAATGAATGGGGAGAAAGGTCTTGTATAAGCTCTCATGGCCCAGCTGAGGACTCGGGGTCCAGCCTGTAAGTGAAGGCCCAGCAGTGGGCCAGCGCTATCCACTTCTCCCCATTCCACCCACCTGTCAAGTCACTTCTCCCATGGACCTTGGGAAGCCCCTCTCTGACCATTACTCTTAAGTCCTGCTTGGAAAACACAGGGTGTGAGTCATTCCCCAGGGCCCTGACTAATCCTCTCTCCATCCCTTGGACCCACCTCCAAGATCCTTCCTCTACAGCATAATGGGAAATCCAGAGAGGGCTCCCCTTGGAGAAAATGGAAAGGAACTGAATGATTTAGAGGAAAATTCAATTCTTCCTGGCTCAGCAGTTGAGAAAGCGAAAAACTCTCAGGAAGCTAGTGCCTCTGAAAGTGAAACATTAATAGAAATATTACTGGAAAATACCAAACAGGAAGAGAAGGAAAATTCCATTGTGGAAGCAAGGTCCTCTGTCGATGCTCCTTAACAGTCTCAGTAAAATATTTCAGAATCAAAACATGGAAAGGACCGGAAATCAATCAGGCTGTCACCCTTCCTGTGGACTGGAGCTTTGGCCAAGCCACCTCCACACCCGCAGCACAAAGGGCACTGGGCTCAGAACAGAAGGTCCACAGCCTGGCCACTGGCTCAGCCACTACCTGCTGCGAAGCAGAGCAGGCTCCATTCCTCCCCAGAGCCTCAGTTTCTCCAGCTGCAAAATGGGGGTTATGGCACCTTACTTATAGACTGACTCAAGGAAGCAAATTAACTACGGGTAGGTATAAAAATGCCCTTAAATTATGAAATACTTACATAAATGTAGGGATCAGATGCTCCTACAAGGCTAACAGAGGGGATTTCTTATAAAGAGTAAGTCTTGCCACAAGTAAGGCAGAGGAAATTCAGGCATGAGACTGGAGACTGTGCAGCCTGAGGGGGGTGGCATAGTGGCCACAAACAAAGCTCTGGATCCGGTTTCCAATTTCACCTCTGCCACTACTGATGGTATGACCTTAGACAAACTTAACGGCTCTGTGCCTCAATTTTCTCATATGTAAAATGGGAATGACAGTAGCATCTACCTCGAAGGATTTGGTGTAAGAGTTAATGTATATATAAAGCACAATGTATTGTGCCTGGCTGAGTATGTGTAATGGAAGCACTGGCTAATATTACTATGTGGAAAGCTCCCTCAAGGGAAGTGATGTTTTCTTTACTCAAACGCCTCCTCCTCCAAGAAGACTTCTTTGCTTCTCTGTTAAAAAAAAACCAAAACAACAAACCCCCACCCTCCTCCTCCTTACCCTGCTTCTCCTTTGGCTCCGTGGAATCAAGGTTCTGCCCAGAACAGCCTCTGTGCCAGGATAGCTCTCAGCCCACCTACACCACTTTGTTTATTGATAAATTCTGCCATACAGATTTGTGTTCTCACCTGCTTCCTGTGTCCTCACCAATAAGCTCCTTATAGGCAGGCACTACAGACCTCCTGGCTCATCCCTGTACCCACACAGCTCCTGACGGTGGCCTGTATATGGCAATTGCTCAGTCAACACAGGCCAAACAGCAGTTATAAAGTCAGGGTGGCAGAGACCACAGCACCCTGTCTCCGTCCTACAAGAAAACTACCACCACCACTCAGAATGCCGACAGGTGCTGCCATTAGCAAGCCAGCATCCCAGCTCTCCGCTTCAAAGCTATAAATCCCAATTTATTTTCTAGGGCCAAGCCTGACCTCCCCCTTCTCCCACAGGCCACTACCTCTTGGCTCTCCAAGCACAAGATGTAAAAGTCAGCTCCAAGATAAACTGCCCAAGGCAGAGCTTGACAGAGGCAAGTTGAGCTTTGCTAAATGACCAGAGGAAGCCACACCTCTTTCAGATTTGCCCTTTAACACCTATTTTATGGGTCAGAAATGCTTTGGGGGTGCGGAGATGATGAGGTCAAGTCTTGGGGGTTAAGACGGGGGAAATCAGTCCTGTTCTGAGATTGTCAGATTAAAGGATGGTCACCTCATCTCCTTTAAGGAAACTTAGGTTCCTTGTTGATAAGTCCAAGGTGCCATTAGTTTTTTTGTTTTTTTTCTTAAAACAGCATGCGCAGCCTCACCAATCCTTGGAGGGAGGGAATGCTTGGTGTTAGAATGAGAAGATGTGACAGTTATAAGACACACGTTTTGTGCAGCTGTCCCTTGAGAAGCGCCAACTCTGTGTGCAGAATTTCTCTATAAAATAATTCAAGGGCTGCATTAACATCTCATTTATGGAACTCAGAGGCAGATGGGGGAGGGAGAAAGAAAAGCCAGCTCTGGGGCCTCTTCTGGGAACCACCAAAGCCCAGACTGAAACGGGTGGGAATTCGGGCAGAGGGGTTGCAAGAAGAGGAACGTGAGGGAGGAGACATATAGCGCACATTTCAAAAAATATCAGAGCCTTACTATCTCCATTTAAATCATGAAAAATAGTAGAACAAATTGATTTAAAAAAAAAAGCCTAGGGACGCCTGGGTGGTGCAGTCGTTAAGCTTCTGCCTTCCGCTCAGGGCACCATCCCGGCATTCTGGGATCGAGCCCCACATCAGGCTCCTCTGCTGGGAGCCTGCTTCTTCCTCTCCCACTCCCCCTGCTTGTTGTGTTCCCTGTCTCACTGGCTATCTCTCTCTCTGTGTCAAATAAATAAATAAAATCTTAAAAAAAAAAAAGACTATAAACTTGGAATTCAGATTGCACAGATGTGATCCTGGTTCTGTCACTTGGTAGCTGTGGGACATTAAGCAAGTCATTAATCTCGAAGCCTCAGTTTCTTTATCCATAAAGGACAATACTACCTGTGGTAGACGGATCGCACTGAGGGCCTTGATTAATGGCCTGCCTGTATCCCTGCCCTTTGCCATGCGACTCTGCAGCTCCTCCTCTGTCCTTGAATCCTGGCTGGCCTTATACCTAGCTTTGGTCAACAATGTAGAAGGGACAGTATGCCAGTTTCCAGCCTCAAGAAACCTTATGGGCTTCTGTTCTTTTAGAACACTGCCATGATCATATGAACAAGGCTAGCCTGCTGAAGACTAAGAAACCACATGGAACAGAATCCAATTGTCTCAGTCAAGACCATCTTAACCCAGCTACCCCTAAACATGTAAGAGAGCCCAGCAAGGATCAGCAGGGCTGCACATCCACCCTGAATGGACCACAGATGCATGTGTGAGCCCAGCTGAGACCAGAAAAACTATTTAGTTGATGTGTGGGCTTATGGACAGTAATAATGGCTTATCATTTAAAGCAGGGGTTGGAAACTACAGACCATAGGTCAGCTGCCTGTTTTTGTAAATAAAGTTTTATTGAAACACAGCTATGCCCTTTAATTAATATATCGTCTAAGACTGCTTTCCAGCTACAAGGGCAAAGTTGACCAGTTGTGATGAAGACTGTCTGGCTTTCAAGCCTAAAATTATTCACTATCTGGCCCTTTAAGAAAAGTTTGCTAACCCCTAGATTAAAATCACTGAGTTTGGGGTGATTCGTTATGCAGCAACAGCTAATTGATATAGTATCTAAACCTCCTCTAGGGTGACTGTGAGGATTAAATGACCAATTAAGTGGTTAACATGAAGCCGAGAGAATATTTCTCTTCTGGGGAATCAATGGAGAAAACTGGGTTTGACAGGCAGCATTTCTCTTGCACAACTTTCAAGGGACAGGAATTCAAAGGAGAAAGTACTCCAAGCCAAACCACAGATACCAACTTTGGTTCTTACCTTTCCCATCAATTACTTTCTAAGAACTGGAGAATATGTCCGTTAACCAAATGGAAATTGACAACTCATGTTTGACTCAGGCTTCAATTAAGCCACACATCAATGATTGCATGTGAAACGGCCCAAAAGATCAGTTACAACTCCCCAGCAAGGCACATGAGACACTCTCTTGCCTCTTTGACTCCAACCTCCATCTGTAATGCCCTCATCACACCGACTCTGCTGAGCCTCCAACCATTCTTTCTTAAGCCACCAGGCCCTGGCACAAGCTGTTCTATCCCTTCTGCATGGAGAGCCCTCCTCCCTCATTCCCTGCCTAGGAAATTCCCACTCATCCTTCCAGAGTCAGCTCAAATGTCGCCTCCTCCTGCAAGCTCTCTTGGACTTCCCAGAGTCGAGGCCTTACCAGCCCCTTGCACACACTTCTGTTTTGGCATTCCTTAGGTCTCCCAGACTAGACCTTGAGAAGCTGGTGTTCAACTGCAAACTAAGAAGTTTCCTTCTTGGAAAGCTGGCCACCACTTATTCTCTGAATATCCCCTGTCTAGCAGGCTGCTCAGAAACTGTTTGCTGAATGTTTTAAAAAGGAAAAAAAAAAAGGTTAGACATGGTATTATTCTTTAGGAAACATGTTATTTAACTCAACCCTGTGGATGCTGACAAAATATAAAGTGTTGGTACACAGTAGCATGTATTTAAAACTCAGGAAACTGATGTCATCATGCATCTTGACTTTCTCAGTTGTGGTGGAAACATTTACTTAATTATGATAAAAGAAACAAGACTTCAGCAGAAAACTAACGGGATGAGACCTGTTCAGCTGCACAAAGGGAGACCGATGAAGTTACTGGCTTCTATCATCCTTTACTTTTATAAAGACCATCTGAAGGAATGATATTTCTACTGACTGAAGTTTCATTTTCTCTTCCCAGGAGCTCAGGTCCTCAAGGTCTCTCACTTGGACTCTAATTGTCCCCTAACTCTGATCCTATCCTCCTTCCCCCCATTATGGCAGCTCAATCATGGCTCACCAGTTTCAAGGACTCCCTGTGGGGTCCAAACTCAGTCCCCCACCTATCTGATGTCATCTCTCATTTCTCAATGGAGGCCCACTGCAAGAAAGCTCTGGTTTCCAAGAACACACTCCATACTGAAGTTCTGTATATACACGTCCACACATATATACCCACACACATACATATGTGCAGACTTACACCCACACATGTACACAGAGTGCTGACACAAAAGTGCTGCTGCAGGCTATCATCGCCCCTTCCCCTGCACTGAAATTCCATTTCCATCTCTAGATCCAGCTCAAAGCTGCCTCCTAGATAGAAACCTCACGAAATTCCCCAAGACAAAACCCTGGGGAAACAAATGATGAAGATAGTGTGTGACAATGTCCTCCAGCGACTTAGGCCAGAGATGACTGACAAGTCTTCTGCAGCCTTCATTCCTTCCTCCTCGTTCACATGACTCTAAAAGGGATAATGCCCAAGACTGGATGCTTGGGGTGTGTGTGTGTGTACGCACCACAGCACTCACTGGGAGAATAACATGATGTCTAAGTGTGACATAGGGAGGCACGAGGCGGGGCCCCCAAAGATAAACCATAGTGGGAGGTGGCACTGGAGGCATTGAAAGGACGATCTGTGGACCAACAGCTTCTACTCCACACCACAGTAACTCCCAACTCAGGCCTGATATTAAAAACAAACACACACAGGGGAGTGTGGGGGAGGCATTCATCAGCCTTATGGGTTCTTGTCTTATTTCTGACAACTGACGAAAGGAAGCTGGGCCTGCAATTGAGTGGGGCACCAGAAGTGGGTTTTCCTGGATCCATGGGTGAGGGGTAGAAGGAAGGCTCCGAGGTGTTCAGGGCTGGATCTATACAGTATGTCTGGCCTTCCAAAAGCTGTCTGGCTGAAAATAATGTGAAAACCAGGCTGCATTCAGACTGCCTGACCAGGAATGGGGGGTGGGCGTTGGCCCTAGATGAGGAGACAGCCCTACACAGAGGCAGAGATGAGGGGATCTGGAGTCTCTGCATCCCAAAGCAGTTCCAACCAGAAGACCCAGGGGGAGGGTTAAGGAGACGTCACTGTTACATTAGTGGTCCTCAAAAGTGTGATACCAGGATCAGCAACAAAAGATCACCTAGGAACTTGTTAGAAACGCACATTCTCTGGACCTACAGCAGACTTGATCAATCGATTTTAAAGAGCCCTCCAAGGTCTGGTTTGAAAACCAGTGAACAGTGTGACTCTCCGTGGCTGCCTCCCCTCTTTCTCGTTAGAAAGAACATCTGGTAGTTGAAACTCCTGTCTCTGGATCAGAACAATTTCCCAAAAGATCAAAGGGCTCAAAGTCACAACCCAGTAGGTGAAATGCAGCCAAGAGAGATAAAAAATATTCTACCTGTTCACATCACTTAGCAGCTAAATCCCTTCACTGCTCCTCACTGTGCTTAGCTTATAAGGTCCTCCCTAACCTGGGCCCTGCTGTTCCTCCGGGGTCCCATGCAACGATAACCCCTCAATGCTAGCCACAAACACTTTACCTGCATCCCCTCAAGAGCCAGGCTTTCTTTCTGCAGCCAACCACAGTCACCGCCCCTCCCCCAAAATAATGGCCCTCTCTGATCACCCCCAGTTCAGCCCTCCTGTAACAGCATCCCCATCCCAGCACTCATCATCCACATTGCAGACTAGGCCATAAAATTCATGGGGGACTGCTCCAGCACCCAGCAGGGGAGGGCACAGAAAAGACCCCCAAAAAAATACTTGATGGTGAGGGGCGCCTGGCTGTCTAAGTCGGTGGAGCGTGCAACTCTTGATCTTGGGGTTGTAGGTTTGAGCACCACATTGGGTGTAGAGATTACTTAAAAATAAAATCTTAAAAAAAAAAAAACTTGATGGTGAACAAAGCCAACTCTTAAACACACTTGACATTTCAGCTATAAGACATATTACCCCTCAGTATTTGAAATAGTCTTAATTGTAATGTGGAAAAAAAATGTCTACTAAAGTTTTAAAAGCCAGAAAAGACTTTACAAGCAGTGGGAGAGAAAGATTTGCCCACCACGGAGGTGGTTGTGGAGTAACAAGGGGGTGTCCAGGAGTCTAGCAACATTCGCTGGCAATCTCTCCATCTTCACAGGTGGGACCTTGCTCAAACCAACCATACCCAGGAACTTCATATTCTCCCCAGCCAGCACCTAGCCAAACCTGAGCCATATATAAGGCAGCAGGGAGCCTCTTTGGTATTTCCCTCACAGATCAACCACAAGCCCTCAATACTGGGGGCTCTCAAAGAACCCCCCCCAGGCAGCACCTGGGTGGCCACCTGGCTCCCCGCTTCTTGTAGGAAGCCCAGAGTCCATGCTTCCAAGGTGTGCCCCCAAACTGGCTCCAGAGGGAGGTGGGATCCTCCAATGACTGCCCACCCTGCCTTTAGCAGATCCAGAGGGGAGGGGATACTCTTGGGACCTGGGACCTTAGAGAGAAAAAAGCCAGTCAAAAAAATTAAAAGGAAGGCATCCCCTTACTTCTCTTGCCTGGAAAACAAAAACATCCCTTTCCAAGCACCAGCTGGCAGGTAGAAGCCTGTCTCCCTCCTGTCTGGACATCCAGTCCTAAAAGGAGCTCAGACTCTATCACTCTTCCCCAGCCCACGCCTGGGCAAAAGTTTACCTTTGGGAAAAGGTGGGGGTGGTGAGGAGAAGAAGAGGGACATTGGCCTGACAGACATCACAGGGCGCTGGGCCTCACATGTAATCAAAACACTGCCTTCCATCATAAGTAGACAGAACAAGTATTATTTTACGGGGGAAGGGAGGGTGCCACAGGAGTGTGAAGGGGGAAGGAGTGTGAAGGGGCTGTAATTGGTGTGCTTCAAAGAGGGGGATCAAAATGGCCTAATATGTTGGGGGGGTTGTCACAAAGTCGTCCCCCTCATTCCTGGGACTGTATGGGGTGTGGATGGGATCAGGAAGAAAGAGGTGAGGATTGGAGGGGTGAGTCTCCTTCAAGCCAGATGGATTGGCGGACCCCCTCGTGCGCACGGCGGGAGAAACTGACTTGTCGAAGTGGAAAGCTCCTGGAGGCAGCATATTTCAACCGGAAAAGCATGCGTGGGGGTTCCCAGTGCAGCTCCAGTACAAAAGGCCGCTCCGATTTGTAAACCTGGCGCGAGGGGTGGGGCAGGGCAGGGCTTTTAGAGGGATTTACATATGTACGTTTAAAGACAGCCGATCCGGATCTGCCACCAAGAATGCTGTGTAATACCGGGCGAGTCCCTTCCCAGCTCTGGACCTCAGTTTCCCATCTATAGAATGGTGGAAGGGAGTAGCGAAGAAAAAAAGCGCCTCCAAATCCGTGCCACCTCTGACTCTCAGACTTTAGGTTTTAGGGGACGGAAGGGCTGGTTGGGTCTTTCTTGGACAAGGTTGGCAGGACATTCTCATCAGGTTACTTCCGAAGGAGGCACCTGGTTGTGGGCTCAGAGAGGGGACGTTTTAGGAGCAGCACGTAAAGAGACTGTCAGAGGCCGAGGATCCAGGCGAAAGAGCGTGCGAGAGGGCAAAACTGGGAAGCGGCGTGGGAGCCCTTACCCCAGGGTTCTAGCCCGAAGCTGATGAAGGAACCACAGCGTTGCCTCAGTTTCCCCGCGCGCAAGCGGCTCAGCACCTGGGGTGCCTTACCTTGTCCTTTTTGCCGGCCCCGCTCTCCTCCGCGGCCGAGGCGGCACACTTGTTGAGCAGTTTCTTGCCACCGCAGGCCGTCGGGCTCCAGGCGCGGCCGCCAGAGCAGGCACCCCCCGGGAGGTCGCCGGCACCGCCCGCGGCGCTCTCCACCTTGATGAGGCGGTGCTTCGGAGAGATGTAGCGCACCTCGGCCGGGGTGGCTGGCCGCCGCTCGCTGCTGCTGCGGTAGAGGTGCGGGGAACCGGAGGACGACGACGAGGACGCAGCGGCGCCTGCGCCCGAGGAGGCACAGCAGCAGCCGGCGGCTCCCGACGCCGACGAGGCTGAGAAGGCGCGCTGGCCCCCAACCGGCTCCCCGCCGCCGCCGCAGTAGTCCAGGCGGCACATGGCGCGCAGTTTGCGCAGCGACGAACCGGGCCCGTTGTATGGGTCCTCAAAGTCGCGCTCCTTCTGTGCGCGGTAGGCGCGGATGAGGTCGCTCGTGCTGCCGCTGTCGTCGGGCAGCGATCCCGACGAGGTTGAGAAGCAGGAGGCGGCAGCCGGACCACAGGACGCCGAGGCGCCCACCGGGGCCTGCGGCACAGCCTGGGGGGGCTGCGAGGGCCGCTCGCCCCGGCGCCGCTGCTCGCGGTAGTCCGGCCGCGGCGGCTGCGGGGGGCTCTTGGTCTTGCTGTTGCCCAAGCTGAAGTACTTGTTCAGCCACTTGGCCATGGCGAGAGGCCGCCTAGGGCCGCGGCGCGGGAACCCGGTCCGCCGCCGCGGCCATTCGGGGAGCAGCGCTGCGGCCCAGGTCCCTCGGCGCCCCGGCCCCGGCGGGGGGCGTCCGGGGCGCCTGCTCCCGACGCCAAGTTCAAGTTCTCTCCTCCGCCTCCTGCCGGCCGATCGGCTTCCAGCAGCTGCAGCACCGCCCTCCGCCTCTCGCCGCCCGGGCTTCGGATCTCTCGCCCCTCACGGGCGCGNCCCCTCACGGGCGCGTCTCATGGGATCCCGGCCAGAGGCCCCGCGGAGAGTGAAAGGCCGGGACGCCCCCCGCCTGGGCCGCTCTGGCCGTGCGCTCCGCCGCGAAGCGCTCTCCTGCCCCGTCGGAGCCGCAGCCTCCGCCTGGGCCAGGATCTGCGGCTGCTGCGGGAACTTGTCGGCGTCTTTGGCCCCCTCCTTCCTTCCCGAGAGCGCTGGGGGAGAGCCCAGCCTCGCAGCCGGCGAGCAAGCGGGAGGGAGAGCGAGCGAGCGAGCGCGGAGGGAGGCAGCCGGCGCCCGCCCGAGCCGCGCGCCCGTGCCCGTCCCAGCGGC